>NW_027141867.1:715079-896181 GCF_036365525.1 Heterodontus francisci | reverse complement strand
ATCCATTGTATATTCCCTTGCCTTGTTAGTCCTCCCAAAATGCATTAACTGTACACAAAAACCAGCACAAGTCTAAACTGGCCAGCTGCCACCCCATCAGTCTACTCTCAATAATCAGCAAAGTGATGGAAGATGTTCTCATACGTTCATGGGATGTGGGCATCGCTTGCAAGGCCAGCATTTATTGCCCATCCCTAAATGCCCTTGAACTGAGCGGCTTGCACAGCCATTTCATAGTCAACCACATTGCTGTGGATCTGGAATCTTATGTAGGCCTGACCAGGTAAGGACGACAGAATTCCTTCCCTGAAGGACATCAGTGAACCAGATGTTTTTTTTATAACAATTGACAAAGGTTTCATGGCACTATTATACCAACTTTTTTTAATTCCAGATTTTATTAATTGACTTCAAATTTCACTATCTGCTGTGGTAGGATTCAAACTCGTGTCGCCAGAGTACTAGCCTGGTCCTCTGGATTACTATGCCAGAGACATTACCACGAAGCCAGCACTTCCCCTGGTGTTAACTGTGCCATCAAGCAGCACTTGCTTAGCAATAACTTGCTCACTGACGCTCCGTTTGGCTTTTGCCAAGGCCACTCAGCTCTTGTTCTCAATACAGCCTTGGTACAAATACGGACCAAAGAGCTGAACTCAAGAGGAGAGGTGACAATGACTGCACTTGACATCAAGGCAGATTTGACTGAGTATGGTATCAAGGAGCCCGAGCAAAACTGGAATCAATAGGAATCAGTGGGAAAACTCTCCGCTGGTTGGAGTCATACCTAACGCAAAGGAAGATGGCTGTGGTTGCTGGAGGTCAATCAGCTCAGCTCCAGGACATCACTGGAGGAGTTCCTCAGGGTAGTGTCCGAGACCCAACCATCTTCAGCTGTTTCATCAATGATCTTCCTTCAATCAAAAGGTCAGAAGTGGGGATATTCACTGATGATTGCACAATGTTCACCATTCGTGACTTCTCAGATACTGAAGCAAACCATGTCGAGATGCAGAAATATTTGGACAATATCCAGCTTGGGCTGATAAGTGGCAAGTAACTTTCGTGCCACTCAAGTGCCAGGCAATGGCCATCTCAAACAAGAAAGAATCTAGTCATCTCCCCCTGACGTTCAATGACATTGTCATCACTGAATCCCCACAATCAACATCCTGGAGGGTTACCATTGATTAGAAACTGAACTAGAAACTGAACTGGAGTAACCATATAAATACCGTGGCTACAAGAGCAGGTCAGAGGCTAGGAATCCTGTGGCGAATAACTCACTTCCTGACTCTGCAAAGCATGTTCACCATCTACAAGGCACAAGTCAGGAGTGTGATTGAATACTCTCCACTTGCCTGGATGGTGCAGCTCCAACAACAGTCAAGAAGCGCAGGACCATCCAGGAAAAAGCAACAAACATGATTGGCACACCATCTACAACATTCATACCTCCACCACTGATGCACAGTGGCAGCAGTGTGTACCATCTACAAGATGCACTGCAGCAACACACCAAAGCTCCTTTGACTACACCATCCAAACCCGCGACCTCTACCCCCGAGAAGAACAAGAGCAGAGATACATGGGAACACCACCACCTGCAAGTTCCTATCCAAGTCACACACCATCCTGACATGGAACTACATCGCCATTCCTTCACTGTTGTTTCGTCAGAATCCTGGCACTCCCTTCCTAACGGAATTGTGGGTGTACCTACCTCACATGGACTGCAGTGGTTCAAGAAGTGGGCTCAGCACCACCTTCTCAAGGGCAATTAGGGATGGTCAATAAATGCTGGCCTAGACAGCGACGCTCACATCCCAAGAATGAGCGAATAAAACAAATGCCCTGTGTTTAGCTAAAACCCAACAGCTTCAGACACAATCAGTCAACAGTGGGCAGTAGTGGCCGCTGTCTGCAAACACAAAGCTGGATATCTCCGTCCTTGTTGGGACAAAATTGTAGGATTGAGTTTATTTTATGATAGGACTGTTAGAACTTAGTTGTCATATCCTTCAGTATCACGGTTAAAATAGTATTCTGTATGTAACATAACCACAACGAATGATGTTAGCTAAACGTCTGGACAAGTCCTGACCTGTTGAGACCTGTTATTTAAAAGTCGTTAGACTGCAGATTATCCAAATGGGACTGTTAGCTTATTAACTGGTATGAAACAATCCCCGTGTGGCCAGGAAGCTGTGAAATGAGATAAGTACATATCAATGCCATTAAGTGGCCACTGTGGTTGAATAGCCACAGCAGGATGGCACCGGGTCAGATTTGACCTTTTGTAAAGGAATTCATAGAGTCAATGCAGCTGGAATCTGGAGGCACCTCCCCCCCACCCCGCTCCCCACTGAATGACAATGGCAATGACTTAAACCAGGCTCGAAGTACCATCATGGAAGAGTAGTTAGTTAATGACTGACCAATCAAATGAACAGAAACAGGCTTTTGCCTAATATGGAACAGAATCAAGCTGGGAAAGGTGCATCAAGTAATAACTTGTAAGACCCCAAAAGCGCACATCATCATCAAGAAGGTGACAGAAGATAGACTTCAATGAAGAGACAAGATTCCACAGTTAACCGGTGGTTGAGGACCAATGTTCCATTGTAAAGCCAACTGCTGACCACTGCCCTTTTCTCAGTATCACCATGTTCTGCTTATTGTGGAGAACTTCATTAAGTCTGTGAAACTTGTGGAAGCAGCCGTGTACTCACGTGTTTTTATAGCTAGTCTGAGCTGCAAGTTCCTTTTAGATCTGATCTCCCAACGCAGACTGTCATTGTAATTGACCTAAGTCTGACAATTCAATTAAGCCAAACCCCAGATCTTACAAGTGGTGCTGAAATCCGGGACTTTGATTGCTATGCAAACCGAGGGTGTTGGAGCAAGTTTCACAAATATAGGAACATTCGTTTGACAAGTGAAAATTCTTGCCGGGATAAACTCTTTTGAGGGATGGCAGATTATACTGACCCAGTGATGTCTCTTTAAATACACATTATGTCACAAAAATACAATGGGAAGAAGGGTCGCTGGAAACATATGAGGAAGAGTTAAGCACTAAGTGTAATATGGTCAGTATCCAGTCCCTGTTAGGACACTGTGTATGGAAGCATGAACACGTTCCATTTAAAAAAGATAGTGAAGTTTATCCACGCACAGGTCTTGGCTGAACATCGGAAAGGTGAGAAGGCTTTAAATCTGCCTCCATGTGCAGCATCACACCGTGCACAGTGCGATGAGGAAGTGATAGAGTCACAGGTGAGAGAAATAGTCGCTCAAAGTGAACAGAAACAGCAGCAGCAGCAGACACAGCTACAGGAGTTACACAATAAGCTAGTGTCCTTTACTGTCACTATACAACAACAGACACTTAATGCAGGACAGGCTTGTGCAGTTCAGCAGCAGTGAGAGTTAGCAGAGAAACATATTGTTACTGTTACACAGGATAATGTCCAGTGACCCAGAAGTTAGAGGATTCCAGAGGTGTCCTTAGGGAGTTACAGGATTGATCCCACCAGAAGACAGGCCATGCACAGTACAGGTCTACCATTCAGTGACTGTAAACCCAGAGGGGAAAGCAGCACCCAGGCAGCTGTAGCAGCCATCACAAAAAGCAGAGTATCACACAGGTGATACTGAAACGGAGCAGGAGGCCTCGGAGGAGAACAATGATGGAGAGGGATAACCCTTACCAGACTATCCCGTTAATATTACGCCATTACCAGTCTGTCCCATTAAGTTGATGCCTTTGCCAGTCTGTACCGTTCAGGTGACTCCCCTGTCATTTTGTCCCGTTAAGGTAGCGTCCTTGCCATTCTGTCTCGTTAAGGTGTTGTCCTTGTCAGTCTGTCCCGTTAAAGTGGTGACAACACAGAATAGAACAGGTTGTTGCTGTCAATCCCACCAAGTCACTAGTACAGTTGAGATATCAAAGGAAATGAAATGTTTCGGAGCCACAGTGAGGCTGAAACACTGTGTGAGGAAAACAAAAGGAAAAGATGGTGTGTGAGTTAGTTTCTGTTTGTGTATTTGAAGTTTTCAGTGTGATTTCTTTGTCTGTCTCATGCCAGTATCTATTACGGTCAGTTAACCCTCTCTCGTCTGGTCCTGCATGTTGTCTGAAAGTAGTTGGCTGTTTAACATGTGTGTACAGTTGGATTTTAAATTGGTGTGAGTGGGGAGGATAAAAGTTACTATAACATGGATGTTGGAGTGTTAAATAGCAATTGCTTTGTGCTGGGAAAGAAAGAGAGAGAGAGAGAGAGGAGAGAGAGAGAGAGAGAGGTGCGGGGGGAAGAGAAATAGAAAGAGAGAGACCTATCCATGGGCGTGGTTGACTCAGACTGAAGTTTACTACAGGTTTAAACATTTTGTTTGGAGTTAGAATGTTTATTTGTGACAATTCACCTCTGTTTTCAGTTTTAATTCCAGTTGTTTGAAAGAAACCTGAAGAACGATCAGATCAAAACCACTGAAGTAATTTATTTCCTTTGTTTTCTTTCTTTTAAAAGCCTGCCTCATTCTATTCTTTTGAATTAAGTTTGAAATTGTTCAGATAAGTCCTGTGTTGTCGCTTCACCAGGTTGTCACCTCATTCTGAGGTATGCCTGGTGCTGCTGTGGGCATACCCTCCTGCACTCTCCATTGAACAGTCTGTGAAAGCAGTAGTAATTGTAATTCATTACAGCACTGAAGCAGTCCATTCACCCGTCAAGTCCATGCCAGCTCTCTGTAGAACAATCCAGTCACAACCATCCCCTGTTCTGTTCCCATATTCCTGCAAGTTTATTTCCCTCACGTGTCCATCCAATATCGTTTTGAAATTGATCACTGTCTCTGCTTCCACCATCCCTGTGGGCAGTGATTACCAGGTCATTACCACACGGTACATAATAAAGTTCATCCTCACATTTCCACTGCATTTCTTACCCAAACCTTATCTCTAGTCCTTGTACCATCAGCTACATGGAACAGAATTTCTTTGTCTACCTTATCTATACCTGCTATAATCTTGTGTACCTCTAATATATCACCCCTCAATCTCATTTCCTCCATGCAAAATAACACCAGATTTTCCATACTAACCTTGTAGGTAAAATCCCCCATCCCTGGAACCTTTCCAGTAAATATCCTCTACACCCACGCAAAGACTTTCACATCCTTCCTAACGTATAGTGACCAGAAATGGACGCAATAGTCTCACCAAAGCATTATAAAGGTTCAGCATAACATCCCTGCTTTTTTTCAGGGTGCTGATCACCAAGCCGAGCTGGTGCAGTGTGAATATGGGTCAACCAGGCCAGGATACTGATTGCCATGCCGAGCTGATACAGTGTGAATATGGGTCAACCAGCCCAGGACAGTGATCACCAAGCCGAGCTGGTGCAGTGTGAATCTGGGACAACCATCCCAGGATACTGATCACCATGCCGAACTGGTACAGGGCGAGTAGGGGTCAACCAGCCCAGGTCACTGATCACCAAGCCGAGCTGGTGCAGTGTGAATCTGGGTCAAACAGCCCCAGGAACTTCTGCATGCCGAGCTGGTACAGTTTTAATATGCATCTTCCAGCCCAGGACACTGATCGCCACGCCGGACTGATACAGTCCAAATATGGGCCCTCACCGTCAGCCTGGACGTCCATTTGCCGTCTCCTTAAGGGAAAGTTGGAAGTATTCCAACAGCCATGCTTCCACCACCCTTCTGTCTGCTCTGATTCATGAGACAAGTAATGGAAGGTTTCATCATTATTACTATCAAATAGCATTTAATCTCCAATATTCACTCAGCGATGATCAGTTTGGGTTCCCCAAGGGCCACTCATCTCCTAATTTCATTACAGCCTTGGTTAAAACATGGACAAAAGAGCTGAACTCCAGAGGTGAAGTGGGAGTGACTGCCCTTGACATCAAGGCAGCATTTGACCGAGTATGGCATCAAGGAGCCCTAGCAAAACTGAAGTCAATGGGAATCAGGGGGAAAGATTTCCGCTGGCTGGATTCATACCTCACGCAAAGGAAGATGGTTGTGGTTGTTAGAGGTCAATTATATCAGTCCCGGGACATCACTGCAGGAGTTCCTCAGGGTAGTGTCCTAGGCTCAACCATCTTCAGCTGCTTCATCAATCACTGTCCCTCCATCATAAGGTCAGAAATGGGAGTATTCATCAATGATTAGTACCATTTGTGCCTGCTCAGGTACTGAAGTAGTTCATACCTAAATGCAGCAAGACCTGGACAATATCCAGCCTTGGGCTGATAATTGACATGTAGCATGTGCGCCACACAAGTCAGGAGTTTAATGAAAAATTCTCCACTTACCTGGATGGGTACAGCTCCAACAACACTCAGGAAGTTTTACACCATCGAGGACAAAGCAGCCCGATTGATCAGCACATCATCCACCACCTTAAACATTCACTAACATTCAACATAAAAGAGAACCCAGAAATCTTCTAAAAGGAAATGCAATCATTTTCTACAGGCATGTAGATATCAATTAGATAGGACGAGGTGGGTGGTGACTATCCGGGACAAAGCATGTGTATATGCTTAGAGGCGCAGGGCAAGGTTGAAATAGCTAATGATTACTTCATATCGCTGTTGTAACAGGAACCTTACAAAATATCAGTGGAAGCAAAAGAGTAGAGGCAATGGATAGAGTAAATATTCAGAGGGAGGAGGTACTGGAAAGGCTGGCTATGCTTAGAGTAGATGATCCACCTGGTCTGGATGGCTAAAGGAAGTGGGTATGTCGCTAGCAGAAGGGCTTTCCGAAATCTTACATTCTTCTATAGATGGGCGAGGTGACAGAAGATTGGCGAGTGGTAAATGTGACACACTTATACTGGAATGTGTGTAAGGACCGTCCGAGCACCTACAGGCCATGCTGTTCAATATCAATGGCCAGGGGTTAGAAACAATAATCAGGGAAACAGTCAACAGGCAGTTCAAGAGTTTGAGGGAGAAAATGATGCATTCACCTCACTCGCCATAGATGGCCTTTGTCACCTAACGGATACATAAATGGACAGCAGACTAGGAGATGTTGAATATGTCAAATGCTCCCATCTGGAAAGATCCGGATATATAGAAGTTCAATGAAACTGTGACCTTAACAGCCACTGACAGCTCCGTCCTCACCCTGGTGTGAGGCTCCAGGTCGTGTTACAGGAGGTGACACAGCTCTCTAACCACTTTCTTCTTGAATCAGAATCACCTCACACACTGCTCCTGGGTTAGGTGCAGGTAGGAAAATTGCTCTCGGAAAACCTGGGATGGGTAGGTCAGAGCCCCCTCTTCCTCCCTCTTTGCAGAGCTTCCCCTCTCTGCAGACTCTGTTCCATTTGTTGGTCATGTTACAGACCCAGGGACACTGTAACTACTGTCCCCATACCTCATCCAGAGTTGGGTCATCCAAATCCTCTGTCCTCCCTGAATATTTGAAGCAGCTCACAATACAACCTCCAGAAAACCATCCACAGCACCTCCACTAATTTTACAATAGCAGAAGTAAGTCAAAAGCCCCTCACCTGTAAGTTGGATGCCTGGTCTTTTTCAATAAGACTGCGTTTTCTGACAATGCAACCACTAGGTGCTGCAGTACTTGCACATGTACAAATGTAGACTCTTCAACTGGAAAGTCAGAGTCTGAGACGTTCAGGTAGCTGCCAGGATTGAAGATGGCGCTGCTCAATTTGTCACAGGAAATACTTCTTGTTAGATCGTTCCAGCAAACTAAACTTACATTAAGTTGGAAGGAAGTCCAGTAAAATGCTACTGTGCAGTTATATGATACTAACAGTAATCTTCAAGATCCAGTTAATATTCCAATAATCCTATTCAGTACAAGAGGAATTTTATGATTACATTTCCATTGGAAATCGAACAGAGTATAAAATGTGCTGCCAGTTTTTTAATGTGATTCGATTAAATGACTGAGCAGGACTGATTTCACCCAAATGCAGCCTCTCGCTCCCGCCCCAAGACCCGCTCTCCTCACATCAGCAATTCGCTTTCTCCCTCTCCCCACAGCCCGCTTTCTCCCCTCAGCCTCTATCTCCAGACCTCACAGCTCTCCCTCACTCCCCTGACAGATTGTTCCCCTCTCCTCAGCAACCACAGTCGGGTCACTCGCTCCCCACTTCACCACCACCCCAGCCAATAACACCAGACCTCACAGCTCTCCCTCACTCCCCTGACAGATTGTTCCCCTCTCCTCAGCACCCACTGTCGGGTCACCCGCTCCCACTTCACCACCACCCCAGCCACTAACACCAGACCTCACAGCTCTCCCTCACTCCCCTGACAGATTGTTCCCCTCTCCTCAGCACCCACTGTCGGGTCACTCGCTCCCCACTTCACCACCACCCCAGCCACTAACACCAGACCTCACAGCTCTCCCTCACTCCCCTGACAGATTGTTCCCCTCTCCTCAGCACCCACTGTCGGGTCACTCGCTCCCCACTTCACCACCACCCCAGCCACTAACACCAGACCTCACAGCTCTCCCTCACTCCCCTGAGAGATTGTTCCCCTCTCCTGAGCACCCACTCTCAGGTCAATCGCTCCCCACTTCATCCCCCACCCCCGCCACCCAGCCACCAGCTCCAGAACTCACAGCTCCCCACGACCCCCCCTGACAGATAGTTGCCCTCCTCTCGCCACCCGCTCTCTGGTCAATTGCTCCCCATTACACCACCCCGCCCAGCCGCTAGCACCAAGGAGCACAGCTTCGTGACATAGCGAATTAGCAGCAAGTGGCCGAGAGGAGGGAAGCAGCTCGGCTTGGAGCGAGTGACTGGAGGGCATGGGGGGGAAGTGCGGAGCAAGTGACTGGAGAACAGGGTGGTAAGAAGCGGGGAACAATCGGCCAGAGGAGTGGAGGGGTGGGGAGCGGCGAGGTCCGAAGCGAGTGACTGGAGGGGGAGTGGGGGGAAGCGAGTAACAATCGGCCAGGGGAGTGCAGTGGAGAGGACCGGCGAGGTCCGGAGCGAGTTGCTGGTGGGGGAATGTGTGGAAGCAGGGAGCGAGTAACTGGAGGGGGAGTGGGGGTGAGTGGAGCACTGTCGGCTAGGGGGGTTAGTGGAGAGGAGCGGCGAGGTCCGGAGCGAGTGGCTGAGGTGAGGGGAGAGCTCCAGCCTCACAATCTCCCATTCAGCCGCAACCTCCAGCCGAGTGGGAGGAGGGGTGATACCCGATGAGGCTGTATTGCACGTGCCTGAAGATGGACCAGGCGTGGATAGTTGATGATGTTGGCGCAGCGCATCGTTATCAGAAATCACATTGTTTAAATAACACTCGAGATGAATCCTCGTGCTGCTGAATGTATTTTCAGCTGAGAGTGACTAACACAGGCGGTCAGTGGACATGCACAGACCAAGTTTCAAAGACGTGTGCCAATGCTGCTGGAACACCCTGCTCAGCATGGAACCCCACTGGAAAGAGCCACAAGTGGCTGGCAGTGCATCCCACACCATTTTAAGGCTTTTAGGATTCATAGCCTCAGCCCCAGTGGCTCTAACGAGTCCGAAATTGCATCCACAGAGAGATACAGAAGGAGCAAACATTCACTTTTAAAAGTGAATTGGATGAATTCTCGAAGGGAAACAACATGCACGAATATGGGAAACGGACAGGCAAATTGGACTAACTGGAGAGGTATGGTCAGAGAGGGATCTGAACACAAGAATAAGGATATTGCAATTGTGGTGCTACTAAACCAAGAACCAATATAGGTCAGTGAGCACAGAGTTGGTGGATGATCAGAGTTTGGTGTGAGTTAGGATATGGGCAGCAGAGTTTGCGATGGGCTGGAGTTTATAACTAAGTGTCTTGTCATGGGTAGCATTAGGATAGTCGGGTATGGAATTAACGAAGAGATAGATGGTGGTTTAAGGGGCATATAGGCAGAGAGTCATAGAGTCATAGAGCCGTACAGCATAGAAACAGGCCCTTCGGCCCACCATGTCCATGCTGACCATAATGCCTATCTATACTAATCCCACCTGCCTGCATTAATTCCATATCCCTCTATGCCTTGTTCATTCAAGTACCTGTCCAGATGTCTATTAAATGTTGCTACTGTTCCTGCCTCCACCACCTCCTCAGGCAGCTCATTCCAGATACCCACTATTCTTTGTGTGAATAATTTACCCCTTTGAGCCCCTTTAAACCTCCTCCTTCTCACCTTAAATATATGCCCTCTAGTTTTAGTCACCCCTACCATGAGAAACAGTTTCTGGCTATCTACCCTATCTATGCCTCTCATAATTTTATATACCTCTATCGTGTCCCCTCTCAGCCTCCTTCGTTCCAGGGAAAACAGACTAGGCCTATCCAATCTCTCTTTATAACTCAAGCCGTCCAAGTAAGGCAACATCCTTGTGATCTTTTCTGCACCCTCTCTCCCGAAATCACATATTTCCTGTAGAGCGGCAACCAGAACTGCACACAGTACTCCAAATGTGGCCCAACCAACGTTCTGTACAGCTGTAACATGGGGTCCCAACTCTTGTACTCAGTACCTCGGTCGATGAAGGCAAGCATGCCATATGCCTTCTTAACCACTCTGTCTACCTATGTTGCTAATTTCAGGGAACTATGTACTTTCACCCCAAAGTCTCTCTGCTCCACAACACAGCCCAGGGCCCTGCCATTCACTGCATATGTCCTGCCCTGGTTTAACTTCCCAAAATGCATCACTTCACACTTGTCTGTGTTAAATTCCATTTGCCAATTCTTTGCCCACTTTCCCAGTTGATCTATAGACCCTGTTGTAAACTTAGACAACCTTCTTCACTGTCCACTATACCACCAATTTTGGTGTCATCTGCAAACTTACTACTCATGCCCCCTACATTCACATCCAAGTCATTGATATATATGACAAACAACAGAAGACCCAGCACCGATCCCTGTGGCACACCACTGGACACCAGCCTCCAACCTGAAAAACAACCCTGCACTCCCACTCTCTGCCGCTTGTCACCAAGCCATTTTTGTATCCTAAGATAGCGTAAGGCAGAGGAAAAGGATACAGTAGACAGGATTGGTGATGGACAGGATACAGTATTGGAACTCCGTTCTGGGTCAAGGAGATCAGCAAGGAAGTGAACTGTCTGTTTCAGCCTCATATATGTGCCAATTCTTTGGATAGAGAATAGAGTGTATGTTGGGGACTGAAAACAATGGCTTCAATCTCCGCCAATACTTTAACAACAAGGTGAGTAAAGCATTGTATGCAATAGCTGGATAGTGAGACTTAACAGGGACGCCAACAGCAACAGAGATGTGACAGTAAATAAAAAGAGCAGTAATACCATTCGCAATGGTTTATAGAGATAACAGCCGGAGAAAGAGATAGACCAAGAACAACAACAGTAGCAAGGAGGGCAGAGTGAATGATAAGATCAGTTATGCAGTTAAACATGGTTTATAGAATGAATAATAACAAGAAATGCTGGAACCACTCAGTAGGTCTGGATTGCATCTGTGGAAAGAGAAGCAGAGTTAACGTTTCAGGTCAGTGGCCCTTCTTCTTGAGTTCTGAAGAAGGGTCAGTGACCTGAAACGTTAACTCTGCCTCTCTTTCCACAGATGCTGCCAGACCTGCTGAATGGTTCCTGCATTTCTTGTTTTTATTTCAGATTTCCAGCATCTGCAGTATTTTGCTTTTATAAGAGAATGAATACCTGGATTCAGAGACATACCAGGGACACCAACGATAACGAGGATGGGATCGTAAATGTATTGAATCATCTGAAGGGCACAATAGATCTGCCAATCTCACATTATCCAATCATGATCTGCAGTAAGCTCGTCAAACCAAAAGGATAAACTCCTGTCCATTGTTAAAACTTTCCAATCTATTGCTCTCAGATTCTGATCTATCTTCTCTCTCTCCCTCTCTCTGGAGCTGCTGATCCTTGTTAGTGTCCGGGTTGATGCTTCCACTGACACCATGGGATAACACATTGAAATTAATCACTTATTAATAGAAGATGGAAACGCTCCAGTTATACTATTAGGGTCCATGGAGATTGACATTCATTGCAGTCTCTGAACAAACAGGTTCAGTTAACAGCTTGCAATCTAACACTGTTTGTACCACAATAAAGTGGAACATTTACCCAGTCTGGATGGGATGCATGAGGGTTGCTGAGGGAAGGAATGGTGGAAATAGCAGAAACCATGTCCAGAATCTCCAATCCTCCTTTGATATGGGAAAGATGATAGAGACTTGAGGGTTGTAAATGTTCCACCCTTTTTTAAAAAGGAGAGATGGAGAAAACCCTATATTTATTGACCAATCAATCTAACATTACAGGTGGGGAAATGTGCACAGTTCACAACCCAGGACAAAAGTACTGTTTGACAAAAACAAGGTCAATAAATGGCAAGCAGCATCGATATTGTAAGACAAGCCGTGTCTGACAAACATCAACAACAACCTATATTTATGCAGTGCCTTTAATATAATAAAACATTGGATTGCAAGGTGCTTCACAAGAGCATTATGAAGCAAAGCATGACGCGAAAAGCAACAGGAGATATGAAGTAAGCTGACCAACAGCTTGGTTAAAGAGGAAGATTTTAAGTCGTGTCTTAAGGGAGGAAAGTGATGCAGGGAGGCAGAAACAGTGACACTGTCACTGAACTAGTAATACAGAGACCCAGGCTAATGCTCTGGCTTCAGATCCCAGCAAGGCAGCTGGTGGAAATTAAAATTCAATTAATTAATAATTTTAATCAATTAATAAAAATCTGGAAATGAAAGCTATTCTCAGTAATTGTGCTTGAATTTCTCATCACTTGTTGGAAAAAAACCCACCTGAATCATTAATGTCCTTTAGGGAAGGAGATCTGCCAGCCGTACCTGATCTGGCCTACATATGACTCCAGATCCACAGCAATGTTGTTGACTCTTGAACTGCCCCGTGAAATGTCCCAGCAAGCCATTCATTTGTCAAGGACAATTAGGGATGGCAACAAATGCTGCTTTCATCCCCACGCCCCCCCCCCCACCCCCAGCGATGCCCACATTGAATGAAAGAATAAAAAAAGAGGTGCAGGGAGGGCATTCCAGAGCTTTGGGCCTACGCTGCTGAAGACCTGACTGCCCGTGGTGCAATAATGAAATCAAGGATACACAATAAGCCAGGATTAAAGGAGTTCTGAGAGCTTGAAGCGTTGTGCGGCTGGTGGAGATTATTGAGACAAGGAGGGGTGAGGACATGAAAGGAGTTGGAAACACGGTTGAGAATTTTGAAATCAGGACATTGCTTGACTGGGAGCTGATGTCGGTCAGTGATTGGGGAATGGGGTTTGATGCAAGTCAACACAAGGGCAGCAGAGTTTGGATGACCTCACGTTTACAAAGAGTAGAATGCTTGAGACAAGCCAGGAATGAGTTGACATCTGGAACAGAAAGCTAGTCTCAGTCATGGTGCTATGAAACTATCATCGATTTTCGTGAAACACCATCTTGTTCACTACTGTCCTTACCTGGTCTGGTCTGCATGTGAGTCCAGACCCACAGCAATATGGGTGACTTTTAACTGCACCTTAAAATGGCCGAGCAAGTCACTAAGCTGTCAAAGGCAATTATGTATGGACAACAAATGCTGACCTTCCCATGGACACCCATATTCAACCAAAGAATTTTTAAAAAAGAACAGTCAAGTCTAAATGTAACGAAGGCATGGATGAGGTTTCATCAGCAGATGAGCTGAGACAGAGATGAAATCAGGCACTGTCACTGAGGTAGAAATAAGTGGTTGTAGTGATGGTACAGAAATGTGGTTGGAAGCTCATTTCGTGGTTAAACGTGACACTAAGGTGGCAAACAGACTGTCTGAATCTCAGACTGTTACCAGGGAGAGAGATGGAATCAATAGCAAGGGGAGTGGGGAGTGAAAACAATAACTACAGTCTTCCCAATATTTAATTGGAGGAAGTTTCTGCTCATCCAGTACTGAAGTCGGACAAGCAGTCTGATAATTTAACAGCAGTGGAGGATTGGAGAGAGGGAGGTGGTGGTGAGGTAAACTTGATGGAGTTCTTTGATAAAACAATGGAGAGGGTTGATGAGGGTGGTGTGATTGAAGTTATATATATGGACTTTCAAAAGGCGTTTGTTCAAGTGTCATTCAGCAGACAGGTCAGGCAAATGAATGCTATGGAACTAAAGGGACAATGACAGTGTGGATATAACATTGGCTAAGGAACAGTAAACTGAGAGAAGTGGTGAAAGGTTGTTGTTCAGACTCAATGGGAGTATACAGTGGTGTTCCCCTGGGCTCAATATTGGGACAACTGCTCTTTTTGCTCTTGGAAACCCAGGGTGGGGAGGGCAGAGGCCAATCCTCCTCTTTTTTTCCAGAGCTTTAGCTCTCTCTGCAGCCTCTGCTCCATTTGTTGATCATGTTATAGACCTAGAGACAGTCTAACTACAGTCCCCATACCTCGTCCAGAATTGGGTCACCAAATTCTCTGTCCTCCCTGAATGTCTGCAGCAGCTTACAATACAACCTCCAGAAAACCATCCACAGCACCTCTACTAACTTTATAATAGCAGAAGTAAGTCAAAAGCCCCTCACCAGTAAGTTGGATGCCTGGTCATTTTAAATAACACTAGAGGGGGTTCCTCGTGCTGTGAATGTATGTTCAGCTGAGAGTGACTAACACAGGCGGTCAGTGACCATGCACAGACCAAGTTTCAAAGACGTCCATCAACGCTGCCAGAATGGTTGATTGACACCATATTCAAACCCCCCTTCACGCGACAGACACACACACATTACACCCACTCCAGCACCCCGGCCAGCCTGGGTGTCCTGTACAATGTGCTGGATGTGACCGGCAGTGCAGCTCACACCACTTTATGGATCCAAACTTCCACAGCACCAGTGGAGCTTGAGAGATGAAATGTGTGGTCAGGGAGAGAGACAGACGGAAAGAAACTCACTTTAAAAAGGTAATTTGAAAAAGTGTTTAAGATGAACAAGTTTCAGGAATATTGGAAATGGACAGGGGATTGGGATAATCAGAGGGATGAGGCCATGAAGGGATTTGATCACATGAGTGAGACTATTAAAATTGAGGTGTTACTGGAACAAGAGCCAATGTAGGTCAGTGAGCACAGGGATGTTGGGTGAACAGAATTTGGTGTAAATTAGAAGATGGCAGCAGAGTTTTGGATGACCACAAGGTTACAGAGAGTAGGATGTGGTAGACCAGTCCGGACTGTGTTAGAATAGTCAAGTCTCCAGATAACAAAGGCATGGGTGAGGGTTTCAGCAGCAGGTGCGCTGAGCTCTCTCTCTCAATCTCTCGCGGTTTCTCTCTCTCTGTCTCCCTCACTTGCTTTGTCCCAACCTCAGAACCTTATTTATTTCAATCAGGTCGGCTTTCAATCTTCTAAACGCCAGCTGATATAAGCCTAGCCTTTCCAGACATTCCTCATAAGACAGACCGCCTATTTCAAGTATCAGTCCACGTAAACCTTCTCTGAGCTGCCTCCAACACATTTGCATCCTTCTTTAAATAAGAAGACCAGTACGGTACATAGGACTCCAGATTTGGTCTCACCAATGCCCTGTATAGCTGAAGCAGAACATCCCTACGTTTGCATTCAATTCCTCCTGCAATAAATGATACCATTCTATTAGTTTTCCTAATTACTTGCTGAACTTGCATACGAACCTTATACAATTCATGCACGAGGACACCCAGTTCCCCCTTGATCTTTGAGCTCTGCAATCTCTCACCATTCCGATAATATGCATTATCAAACTTCTTCCTGCCAGAACAGACAGCTTCACTTTTCCCCACATTACACTCCGTTTGCCAGATCTTTGCCTACTCACTTAACCTATCTATATCCACTTGTAGCCCACTTATGTCCTCTTCACAACTTACTTTCCGACCTATCTTTGTGTCGTCAGCAAATTTAGCAACCATACCTTCGGCCACTTCATCCAAATCATTTATATGCATTGTAAAAAGTTGAGGCCCCAGCATTAATTCCGGTGGTACATCATCAGCAGCAGCAGAATTGTACTCAACCACAGTCTCTAACCTCATGGCCCGGCATATCCCCCACGCTCCCATTACTATCAAGCCAGGAGACCAACCTTGGTTCAATGAAGAGTGCAGGAGGGCCTGCCAGGAGCAGCACCAGGCATACCTCAAAATGAGATGTCAACCTGGTGAAGCTACAACCCAGGACTACTTGCATGTCAAACTGCATAAGCAGCATGCGATAGACAGAGCAAAGCGATCCCATAGCCAATGGATCAGATCTAAGCTCTGCAGTCCTGGCACATCCAGCCGTGAATGATGGTGGACAATTAACACAGGCTGGGGTTAGAATTGGGTCTTTCCTGCTCTCTGTGTGGTTCAGTAACACACCGGGAGGGATTAACACAGGCTGGGATAAGAATTGAATCGTTTCTGCTCTCTGTGTGGGGCAGGACCACACCGGGTGGGATTAACACAGGATGGGGAGAGAATTGGGTATTTCCTGCTCTCTGTGTGGGTCAGTACCACACCGGCTGGGATTAACACAGGCTGGGATAGAATTGGGTCTTCCCACTCTCTGTGTGGGTCAGTACCACACCGGGTGGGATTAACACAGTCCGGGATAGAATTGGGTCTATCCTGCTCTCTGTGTGGGTCAGTACCACACCGGGTGGGATTAACACAGTCCGGGATAGAATTGCGTCTTTCCTGCTCTCTGTGTGGGTCAGTACCACACCGGCGGGGTTTAACACAGACCGGGGATAGAATTGAATCTTTCCTGATTTCTGTGTGGGTCAGTACCACACCGGGTGGGGTTAACACAGACTGGGGATAGAATTGAATCATTCCTGATTTGTGAGTGTTTCAGTACCACACCAGCTGGGAATAACACAGGCCGGGGATAGAATTGGGTCTTTCCTGCTCTCTGTGTGGTTCAATACCACAACGGGAGGGATTAACACAGGATGGGGAGAGAATTGGGTATTTCCTGCTCTCTGTGTGGGTCAGTACCACACCGGGTGGGATTAACACAGGCTGGGATAGAATTGGTTCTTCCCACTCTCTGTGTGGGTCAGTACCACACCGGGTGGGATTAACACAGGCCGGGATAGAATTGGGTCTTCCCACTCTCTGTGTGGGTCAGTACCACACCGGGTGGGATTAACACAGTCCGGGATAGAATTGGGTCTATCCTGCTCTCTGTGTGGGTCAGTACCACACCGGTTGGGATTCACACAGTCCGGGATAGAATTGGGTCTATCCTGCTCTCTGTGTGGGTCAGTACCACACTGGGTGGGATTAACACAGGATGGGGAGAGAATTGGGTATTTCCTGCTCTCTGTGTGGGTCAGTACCACACCGGGTGGGATTAACACAGGATGGGGAGAGAATTGGGTATTTCCTGCTCTCTGTGTGGGTCAGTACCACACCGGGTGGGATTAACACAGGCTGGGATAGAATTGGGTCTTCCCACTCTCTGTGTGGGTCAGTACCACACCGGGTGGGATTAACACAGGCCGGGATAGAATTGGGTCTTCCCACTCTCTGTGTGGGTCAGTACCACACCGGGTGGGATTAACACAGTCCGGGATAGAATTGGGTCTATCCTGCTCTCTGTGTGGGTCAGTACCACACCGGTTGGGATTCACACAGTCCGGGATAGAATTGGGTCTATCCTGCTCTCTGTGTGGGTCAGTACCACACTGGGTGGGATTAACATAGGCCGGGGATAGAATTGCGTCTTTCCTGCTCTCTGTGTGGGTCAGTACAACACCGGGTGGGATTAACACAGTCCGGGATAGAATTGGGTCTTTCCTGCTCTCTGTGTGGGTCAGTACAACACCGGGTGGGATTAACACAGAACGGGGATAGAATTGGGTCTTTTCTGCTCTCTGTGTGGTTCAGTACCACACTGGGTGGGATTAACACAGACCGGGGATAGCATTGAATCTTTCCTGATTTTTGTGTGGGTCAGTACCACACCGGGTGGGATTAACACAGGCTGGGAGAGAATTGGGGCCATCCTGCTCTCTGTGTGGGTCAGTACCACACCGGGTGGGATTCTCAGTTGCTGGGGATAGAATTGCGTCTTTCCTGCTCTCTGTATGGGTCATTACCACACCAGGTGGGATTAACACAAGCCGGGGATAAAACTGGGTCTTTCCTGATTTTTGTGTCGGTCAGTGCCAGACCAGGTGTGATTAACACAGGCCGGGGATAGAATTGGGTCTTTCCTGCTCTCTTGAGCGGGTCAGTACCACACTGGGAGGGATTAGCACAGGCTGGGATAGAATGGGGTCTTTCCTGCTCTCTGTGTGGGTGAGTACCATTTCAGGTGTGATTAACACAGGCCTGGTCTAGAATTGGGTCTTTCCTGCTCACTGTGTGGGTCAGTACCACATCGGATGGGATGAACACAGGCCGGAATAGAATTGGGTCGTTTCTGCTCTGTGTGTGTGTCAGTACCACACCGGGTGAGATTAACACAGGCTGGGGATGGAATTGGGTCTTTCCTGCTCTCTGTTTTGGTCAGTGCCAAACCGGGTGGAATTAACAGAGGCTGGGGATAGAATTGGGTCTTTCCTGCTCTCTGTGTGGTTCAGTACCACACCGGGAGGGATTAACACAGGCTGGGGAAAGAATTGAATCGTTTCTGCTCTCTGTGTGGGGCAGTACCACACCGGGTGGGATTAACACAGGATGGGGAGAGAATTGGGTCTTTCCTGCTCTCTGTGTGGGTCAGTACCTAATCGGGTGGGATTAACGCAGGACGGGGACAGAATTGAATCTTTCCTGCTCTCTGTGTGGGTCAGTACCACACCGGGTGGGATTAACACCGACTGGGGATAGAATGGAAACTTTCCTGATTTCTGTGTGGGTCAGTACCACACCGGGTTGGATTAACACCGACTGGGGATAGAATTGGGTCTTTCCTGCTCTCTGTTTTGGTCGGTAGCACACCAGCTGGTAATAACACAGGCCGGGGACAGAATTGGGTCTTTCCTGCTCTCTGTGTGGGTCAGTACCACACCGGGTGGGATTAACACGGACCGGGGATAGAATTGAATCTTTCCAGATTTTTGTGTGGGTCAGTAGCACACCGGGTGAGATTAACACAGGCCGGGGTTAGAATTGAGTCTTTCCTGATTTTAGGCGGGTCAGTACCACACCGGGTGGGATTAACACAGGCCGGGGATGGAATTGGGTCTTTCCTGCTCTCTGTGCGGGTCAGTACCACACTGGGAGGGATTAGCACAGGCTGGGATAGAATGGGGTCTTTCCTGCTCTCTGTGTGGGTGAGTACCATTTCGGGTGTGATTAACACAGGCTGGGGAAAGAATTGAATTGTTTCTGCTCTCTGTGTGGGGCAGTACCAGACCGGGTTAGATTAACACAGGATGGGGAGAGAATTGGGTCTTTCCCACTCTCTGTGAGGGTCAGTACCACACCGGGTTGGATTAACACCGACTGGCGATAGAATTGGGTCTTTCCTGCTCTCTGTGTTGGTCAGTACCACACCGGGTGGGAATAACACAGACCGGGGATAGAATTGGGTCTTTCCTGCTCTCTGTTTTGGTCAGTAGCACACCGGGTGGGATTAACACAGGCCGGGGATAGAATTGGGTCTTTCCTGCTCTCTGTTTTGGTCAGTACCACAACGGGTGGGAATAACACGGACCGCGGATAGAATTGAATCTTTCCATATTTTTGTGTGGGTCAGTAGCACACCGGGTGGGATTAACACAGGCCGGGGATAGAATTGAGTCTTTTCTGATTATATGCGGGTCAGTACCACACCGGGTGGGATTAACACAGGCCGGGGACAGAATTGGTTCTTTCCTGCTCTCTGTTTTGCTCAGTACCAAACCGGGTGGGATTAACACAGGCTGGGAATAGAATTGGGTCTTTCCTGCTCTCTGTGTGGGTCAGTACCACACCGGCTGGTAATAACACAGGCCGGGGACAGAATTGGGTCTTTCCTGCTCTCTGTGTGGGTCAGTACCTCACCGGGTGGGATGAACACAGACCGGGGATAGAATTGAATCTTTCCTGATTTTTGTGTGGGTCAGAGCACACCGGGTGGGATTAACACAGGCCAGGGATAGAATTGGGTCTTTCCTGCTCTCTGCTTGTTTCAGTACCACACCGGGTGGGATGAACACAGACCAGGGATAGAATTGGGTCTTTCCTGCTCTCTGTATCTTTCAGTACCACACCGGGTGGGATGAACACAGACCGGGGATAGAATTGAATCTTTCCTGATTTTTGTGTGGGTCAGAGCACACCGGGTGGGATTAACACAGGCCGGGAATAGAATTGGGTCTTTCCTGCTCTCTGTTTTGGTCAGTACCACACCGGGTGGGATTAACACAGGCCGGGAATAGAATTGGGTCTTTCCTGCTCTCTGTTTTGGTCAGTACCACACCGGGTGGGATTAACACAGGCCGGGAATAGAATTGGGTCTTTCCTGCTCTCTGTTTTGGTCAGTACCACACCGGGTGAGATTAAAAAAGGCTGGGGATAGAATTGGGTCTTTCCTGCTCTCTGTGTGTATCAGTACCACACCGGGTGGGATTAACACTGGTCGGGGATAGAATTGGGTCTTTCCTGCTCTCTGTGTGAGTCAGTACCACACCGGGTGGTATTAACACAGGCCAGGGATAGAATTGGGTCTTTCCTGCTCTCTGTTTTGGTC
Source organism: Heterodontus francisci (assembly GCF_036365525.1). Taxonomy (NCBI): domain Eukaryota; kingdom Metazoa; phylum Chordata; class Chondrichthyes; order Heterodontiformes; family Heterodontidae; genus Heterodontus; species Heterodontus francisci. The sequence continues at coordinate 875,442 of NW_027141867.1, read as the reverse complement.
AGTACCACACCGGGTGGGATTAACACAGGCCGGGGATAGAATTGGGTCTTTCCTGCTCTCTGTGTGTGTCAGTACCACACTGGGTGGGATTAACACAGGCCAGGGATAGAATTGGGTCTTTCCTGCTCTCTGTGTGTTTCAGTACCACACCGGGTGGTATTAACACAGGCCAGGGATAGAATTGGGTCTTTCCAGCTCTCTGTTTTGGTCAGTACCACACCGGGTGGGATTAACACAGACCGGGGATAGAAGTGGGTCTTTCCTGCTCTCTGTGTGGGTCAGTACCACACTGGGTGGGATTAACACTGGTCGGGGATAGAATTGGGTCTTTCCTGCTCTCTGTGTGGGTCAGTACCACACCGGGTGGGATTAACACTGGTCGGGGATAGAATTGGGTCTTTCCTGCTCTCTGTGTGGGCCAGTACCACACCGGGTGGTATTAACACAGGCCAGGGATAGAATTGGGTCTTTCCAGCTCTCTGTTTTGGTCAGTACCACACCGGGTGGGATTAACACAGACCGGGGATAGAATTGGGTCTTTCCTGCTCTCTGTGTGGGTCAGTACCACACCGGGTGGGATTAACACAGGCCGGTGATATAATTGGGTCTTTCCTGCTCTCTGTTTTGGTCAGTACCACACCGGGTAGGATTAACACAGGCCGGGGATAGAATTGGGTCTTTCCTGCTCTCTGTGTGTGTCAGTACCACACTGGGTGGGATTAACACAGGCCAGGGATAGAATTGGGTCTTTCCTGCTCTCTGTTTTGGTCAGTACCACACCGGGTGGTATTAACACAGGCCAGGGATAGAATTGGGTCTTTCCAGCTCTCTGTTTTGGTCAGTACCACACCGGGTGGGATTAACACAGACCGGGGATAGAAGTGGGTATTTCCTGCTCTCTGTGTGTGTCAGTACCACACTGGGTGGGATTAACACAGGCCAGGGATAGAATTGGGTCTTTCCTGCTCTCTGTGTGTTTCAGTGCCACACCGGGTGGGATTAACACAGACCGGGGATAGAAGCGACTCTTTTCTGCTCTATTTGGAGCTCAGTACCACACTGCGTGAAAGCCGCTTACTCAGCACAGTCTTCGGATGGAGCCTGGTCTGTCCCAATGTGGACAGAGAGTGACTGGTGCAATGGACAGTCACCTGGCAGATTGAACTTTACACATTGAACTGTGAAGTGATACATATCGGTAGGAAATATGAGGAAAGGCAATATAACGTGGGTGGTGGAATGGACAGATCTCGGGCTGTACTAATTTCTGAGGCAGCAGGCCACTGCGAAGGCAGCTACAAAATAACAACATATCGTGTCCTTGGCTTTCTAAACACAGCACAGAGTAATAAAACGCAGGAGGAAATGCTGATTTTTAGACATCATTGGTTAGGTCCCAGCTGGAGAATTGTGTCCAATTCTGATCACCACACTTTGGTAAGGATGTCAAGGACTTAGTGAAGATGCAGAAGTGATTTACGAGAATGGTGCCAGGTATCTGGGAATTCAGTTTCCTGGAGTGATTCTAAAAACTGGGATTTTTCTCTTTACAGCAGTGAAGGGTAAGAGGGAATTTAATATAGAATTCAAAATCATAAAGGGTTTTGATAGGGTAATTAATGTGAAAATGTTTCCAGTGTCTGAAAGTTCAGTATTAAGAAGACACAGATTGAAGGTAATTGAACAAAGATCCAGAGGTGAAATGAGGAGAATGTTCTTACACAGCGAGTTGTTGGGATCTGGAATTCACTGCCTGAAAACATGATGGAAGCAGATTCAATAGTAATATGGTGGAGAAGGCAGATGGAATCCTTTCCTTTATTAGCTCAGGTATGGAATAAAAGAGCTGGGAAATTATGCTGGAACTGCATAACTCATTGGCTAGGCCACAACTTGAGTACTGAGTGCAATTCTGGTCACCTCATATCTGAAAGGATCGAATTGCACTGGAGAGAGTACAGAGGAGATTTATGAGGATGTTGCCAGGGCTGGAGAAATGCAGCTGTGAGGAAAGATTGGATAGGCTGGGGTTGTTCTTTTTGGAATAGAGAAGGCTGAGGGGAGATCGGACTGAAATGTACAAGATTTTGAGGGGCCTGGACAGAGTGGAGGTGAAGGGTCTATTCACCTTGGCAGAAAGGTCAGTGGCATGGGGGTGAGGGGTTGGGGGTGGGGAGGGGGTGTATTTAAAGTGATTGGTCGAAAGATCAGAGGGGAGATGAGGAAAACGTTTTCATACTGAGTGTGTTGGGGTCTGGAACTCACTGCCTGAAAGTGTAGTTGAGGCAGAGACCCTCAACTCATTCAACAGGAGTCTGGATATACACCTCAAATACCGTAATATACAGAATCCTGAAAGTGGGATTAGAATAGGTGGATCGTTTTTCAGTCAGCACAGATACGATGGGACAAGTGGCCTCTTTCAGTACCTTAAACGATGCATAATTCTATAATTCTATCTTTCAAAAGTGAATTTAACAATTAGTTATAAAGGAAAAAAAAAAGCAGTATTCCGGGGAAAGAGGATGGGAGTCGACCTAATTAGATTGCTCTTTCAAAAGACAGCACAGATACAGAGAGAGAGAGGTAATTGGAGGAAAATAAAAACATATATGTGCTTCTTTTCAGGCATAGGGTTTCTGATTCATGACCTGCCTGTACCCGTTCCTGTTGAGGCAGGTGACACACAAACGTCCTGCTGCCTCCTCATTTCCATCAATTCCACTGCCCCCCAGGGTGACCCGCCCGGCTGTCGGTCTGCACACTCAATGGGCACCTAACTGTGTGTGAGGCCGGCACGTGTTTCAGCCAGGATTCAGCTCTGAAAGGCAGTCTGTCCCTCTTATCGGAAGTTGCACTGAATCACATGAGGCTGCTGCTGGTGACTGTGAATACTACAATTGGAGACAAGGTAAATGGAACACTAGGACAGAGAGAGGGCTCTGCAGTTCACGGATGTGGTGCTAGAGGCCTTAGTCATGGAGGGTGACAGGAGGAGAGAGGCCATGTTTCTGTGGGGTGGTGTGGAGACCCTCAAGGAACGCCCTCCTCAGTGAATGGGAGCAGGTGGCCACGGAGGTCAATGCAAGAAGTCTGGCCCCAAGGACCTGGCAGCAGAGCCAGAAGAAGTTTAATGAGTTCACACGGGTGGTCAATGTCAGAGAATTCATCTCTACATGGCATATCCTACCCCCAACATCACCACCCTCTCACACTGCTCAATGTACCACACCCCCATCACTCACCCATCAGCAGTCCGTAACACTCAGGACTCACACCTAACATTCACATACACCACATCACCCTCCACACCTTCCACTGATATCAGACTCATACCCACCTCTCACTGCCTTCACATACCTCCAGCTATTCAGCTATGGCAGGCACATCACCCATACACAGTGCAACACAATCACTGACATTCTGCTCTCTCTCGCACAGGACAAGGTGGCCCATAATCACAGGGAGCAGCAGTGAACTGGCGTGGGTCAGGCACACCTTCATCCCCTGAGCCTGAGGGAGGAGATGGTTCTCCACATCATGGGACCGGCTGTGACAGAGCCCGTAGCATCCGGCATCCCCGAGAGTATTCAGGATGATGCTATGTTCCTGCCTTATATCCCTTATTAACTCCCACCTCCCCCTCATCCTGCTGTCTGGGATGATGCACAAGCTGCAGATGGTGGGACCATGGATGTCACTGTGGTGTGTACGTGAGGTTGAGTGATTTGTGGAGAGCATGTTTATGGAAGTGGTCACCTCACAGTTTAAGAGTATGCAGGGAGAGAGGTAATGGGTGATCACCAGACAGTCAAGAAGAATCAGGCAGGTAGCACAGGAGACCCCAAAGTGCATCTCACTCTTCAACCAGTATTCAATACTGAGGAAAGTGATGGTTCATCTGGGGACTGCAGTCAGAGACAAGGCCATGGTACCAGGGCTGTCTCAGCTGTAAGGGGGGTTGGGGGGGGGGGGTGTAGGTACAGGGAAGAGTAGAATGTAGAATGTTGACAGTGACAGGAGATTCGATAGTCACGGGATCAGACCAGCATTTCTGAGGCCGCAGACATGTATCCAGGATGATGTGTTTCCTCCCTGGTGTCAGGGTCAAGGATATCACTGAGCAGCTGCAGAGCATCCTGAACGTGGCGGGGGGGTGGGCGGGGGTGGGGGGTGGGAAGGGGGAGGTGGTGAACAGCCAGCTGTGATCATCCACATCGGTACGAATGAACTGGGCAGAAAGAGGGAGGTGGTCCTGCAGTCAGAATTCCGGGCGCTGGGAAAGAAGTTAGCCTCTCAAAGTAATAATCTCTGGATTACTCCCAGTACACCGTGCGAGTGAGTATAGAAATAGGAGGATAGTACAGATGGATGTGTGGCTGGGAGGATGCTGCAGAAGCGGTGAGGTTTGCATTGCTGGGACACTGGGACCAGTTCTGGAGAATGTGGGATCGGTACCGGCCGGACGGTTGCACCTAAACAGAGCTGGACTAATTTCCTTGCAGGGTGATATGTTAGTGCTATTGGAGAGGGTTAACACGAAATTGGCATGTGTGTGGGAACCAGGAGTAAACATCAGATAGGAATTCTAAAGTGCACAGAATACTGGGAGAGATGGATAACACTATAGTAGGGTTTAGAAATTTATTAGTTGAGGTCTGAGTAAGGGAGGAAGTAATAAAGTTTACATCAGGGTTGATGTGCATGTATGTGAATGTACGGAGTGTGGTTAATAAGACTGGTGAGGTACAGGTGCAGATTGCCATATGGAAATATGATGTTGTGGCTATAACAGAGATCTGGCTCAAAGAAGGGCAGAACTGGGTGTTAAATATTCCTGGATACAAGGTGTTCAGGAAAAATAAGAAAGGGAGAAAAGCAATAAGGGTGGTGATATTGATTAAGGAGAACATTATAATGCTGGAGAGAGACAAAGTCCCGGGGGGCGTGTGTGGGGAGGTGGGAGTGGGGGTGGGTGGGTGCGTGGGTGGGTGAAGGACAGAATCTATTTGGATAGCGCAAAAGAACAGAAAAAGGTGCATTTACATTGCTCGGTGTTGTCTGTAGGCCATCAGCTAATGGGAAGGATGTGGAGGAACAAATCTGCAAGAAAATTACTGAAAGATGCAAGAATTATAGAGTAGTTACAATGGGGGAACATTCGTTATCCTAATATGGACTGGGATAGTAGTAATGTAAAGGGCGGAGGGAGGCAGGAGTTACTACAGTGTGTGCAGGAAACTTTTAAACGACAATATGTTGCTCGTCCAACGAGAAAGGAGGCACTGCTAGACATGGTTCTCGCGAATGAGCTGGACCCAAGTGAATTAAGTATCAGTAGGAGAACATTTAGGGGACAGTGATCATTGTATCAGAAGGTTTTTGTTGACTATGGGAAAGGACAAAGAGCAATCCAGAGTAAGAATAATTAACTATGAGAAAGTCAACTTCAACAAGTCAACCGGTGTAAAAATTGAGCTGGGGCGAATAAATTAGAGTCAACGTTTGGCAGGAAAACAGGAGCTGAACAATGGGCCGGGATGGTTAGTTACAAGGTTAGTTTGGAGAAGATGGAGTTGTTCTCCCTGGAGTAAAGGAGGATGAGAGAGGTATGATAAAGGTGTACAAGATTATGATAGGCTTAGGTAAGATTAGATAAGCCAACTGTGGGACAGACCCAACAACCAATTTTATCTGCAGCACCTGTGGAAGAGTCTGTCACTCTAGAATTGGCCTTTGCAGGCCACTCCAGGCGCTGCTCCACAAACCACTGACCACCTCCAGGCGCTTACCCATTGTGCGCTGAGACAAGGAGGCCAAAGAAGAAGAAGATAAAATAGACAAGGAAAAGCTGTTCCTATTAACTGATGAAACACGGACTCGGGGGCAGAGATGGAAGGTTTTGGGTAAGAGATGCAGGGGGAATATGAGGAAGAACTTTTTTACACAGTGGATGTTAATGAGCTGTAACTCACTGCCCAGGATGGTGGTGGAAGCCGAGACAATCAATGATTTCAAAAGGATACTGGATGGGCACCTGAAGGAAATGAACTTGCAGGGATAGGGGGTTGAGTGGGAGAGTGGGACTGACTGAATGGTTCCACACAGAGATGGCACGGAGGGGCCGAATGGCCTCCTCCTGTGTCGTAGATGTCTCTATCACTGTCTGTGACTCTATGTTAGATATGTCTCCTGCTCCTGCCTGGAAAGATCCAAATGCATAGAAGTTCAATGAAACTGTGATCTTAACAGCCACTGACAGCTACGTCCTCACCCTGGTCTGAGGCTCCAGGTCGTCTTACAGGACGTGACACAGCTCTGTGACCACATCGTTACTGAATCAGAGTCACCTCCCACACTGCTCCTGGGTTAGGTGTAGGTAGGAAAAGTGCTCTTGGAAAACCCGGAGTGGGTAGGGCAGATTCCCCTTCCTCCTTACTCTTTACAGAGCTTCCCCGATCTGCAGCCTCTGCCACATTTGTTGTTCGTGTTACAGACCCAGAGACACTCTAACTATGGTCCACATACCTCGTCCAGAGTTGAGTCACCAAATCCTTTGTCCTCCCTGAATGTCTGCAGCAGCTCACAACACAACCTCCAGAAAACCATCCACAGCACCTCCACTAACTTGACAATAGCAGAAGTAAGTCAAAAGCCCCTCATCTGTAAGCTGGATGCCTGGTCCTTTTAAATAACACAAGAGGGGATTCCTCGTGCTGCTGAATGTATGTTCAGCTGAGAGCGACTAACACAGGTGGTCAGTGGACATGCACAGGCCAAGTTTCAAAGACGTACATCAAAGCTGTCAGAATCGCTCACTGACGTCACATTCAAACCCTCCTCATATGATTATCACATGCATATTGCAACAGGACTAGACCCTTGCCCAGCATGGGGCACTGTGCTGAGCACACTAGAGCGTGGCCAGAATGGGGCACTGTACTGACCACACTAGCGCCCTGTCCAGCATGGGGCACTGTGCTGCCCACACTCGAGCCCTGTCCAACATGGGGCACTGGACTGACCACACTAGCGCCCTGTCCAGCATGGGACACTGTGCTGACCACGCTAGAAGTAGCCGGCTGTGCAATTCACGTCATTTTATGAAACCAGGTTACCATAGCGTTGGCACCAGCGGGGCCATAGATTGAAAATCACAGCAGGGGAAGATAGGGATTTAAATCAACTCACTTTATGAAGGAAATTGAACATAAAGATTTTCAAGAATATGGAATATGGACAGGGGAATGGGATTAATTGGAGGGGCGAGGCCATGGAGAGATTCAAACACAAAAATGAAAATATTAAAGTTAAGGTGCTGTCAGACCGGGAGTCAATGTAGATCAGTGAGCACAGAGATGGTGGTTTATCGGGATTTGGTGTGAGTTAGGATACAGGCAGCAGAGTTCTGGGTGATCTGTGGTTTATGGAGTTTTAAAACTGGGAGGTGACCAGGATAGACTTGGAATAGTCAAATGTGGATTTAACAAAAGTACAGATGAGGGTTTATGCAGCAGATGGGCTGAGGCAGAGGTGGAGACATGTGATATTACAGAGGTGGGAGTCGGCACGGTTGATGACGGAGAGAATATGGAGATGAACTCAGCTCAGGTTTATATAGAACACAGAGGTTGTAAACAGTCTGGTTCAGCCTCAGGCATTAGCCAGGGTGGGGGTTGAGTTTAACAGACAGGGGTTGGAGTTTGTATGGAAACCAATGACACCGGCTTCCGGCTTCCCGAAGTTTACATTACAGAACCGTATTTCAGAGATCTCCTGGCTGGAAATAGAAACAGCAGCAGAAGCAAAGATGAGACAGTAAATGACAAAAACTGTAATACTATTTGCAATGGTTTCTCGAGCTAATAGTTGGAGATATTCACCAAGAATAATAACAGCAGCAAACAGGGTAGAGTAAATGACAGGAGCAGTAATGCAGTTAAAAACGGTTTATAGAATTAATATTTTTTCTTCCTTTTTTTTTACATTCCTTTTTACATTTTTTACAATCTTTTTTTGCATTTATTTCATTTCATCTTAGTTTGTTCAGTTAATGCTTACCCACTGTTTTTTTCAGGTTGTTTTTCTTCAGTTTTGCACTTGCTGCTGTTCAATATTCAGTATATTCACACCTAATCTGTACTAATGCTTTGTCTTTCAACACACCATTAACATATTGTTTGCCTTTGCTCCGTGACCTTTTGGTCAGCTATGTGGCCTGGTCCAATCTGCACCTTCTCCTTTGTTATCTCTTGCCCAACCCCCACCTCACTTGTTTATAATCTGTGACTTTTCTAATATTTGTTAATTCCAAAGAAGGGTCACTGACCCGAAACGTTAACTCTGCTTCTCTTTCTACAGATGCTGCCAGACCTGCTGAGTGAATCCAGCATTTCTTGTTTTTGTTATAGAATTAATAGCTGGACAGAGAGAGAGAGAGAGAGACTTACCAGGGACACCAACAATAGCGAGAATGGGATAGTAAATGTATTGAATAATCTTAAGTGCGTCATGGAATCGCGAGTTTAATGAAAATCGATCATAATATGTAGAAGGAATGTAGATATCCCAGGATAGACTCCTGTCCATTGTTGTAGCATTCCATTCTATTGTTCCCAGATTCTGATCCATCCTCTCCCTCTCTCTGGAGCCGCTGACCAATGTTCGTGCCCGGGTTATGCTCCAGTTCACAGTATGGGATCACACATTGAAAGGAGTCCCATTTTAATAGAAGATGGAAACCCGCCAGTGACACAATTAGGATCCATGGAGACTGACATTAATTACAGTCACTGAACAAACAGATTCAGTTAACCACTTTCAATCCAGGCACTTTCTGTATCACAATAAAGTTGAACATTTACCCAGTCTGGATGGGATGTATGAGGGTTACTGAGGGAAGGAATGGTGGAAATAGCAGAGGCACTGGCCAGAATCATTCAATTATCCTTGGATATGGGAGTGGTGACAGAGGAGTGGAGGGTTGCAAATGTTACAACCTGTTTAAAAAAGGAGAGATAGCAGAAACCCTACAATTATTAACCAAACGTACTAGTGTCACCACTGGGGGAAAATGTAGAGGTGACAACCCAGGAGAAAAATATTTGTTACTTGGAAAACCAATGGTTTGTAACTGTCTAGTAACATGGATATGCTGAAGGACAATCATGTCTGGCAAAATTCAACAACAACAACTTATATTTATATAATGCCTTTAACGTTGTAAAACATCCCAAGGTGCTTCACAGGAGCATTCAGAAGCAAAGTATAACGCTGAGACACTACAGGAGATATTAGGTCAGATAACCAACAGCTTAGTCGAAGAGGTAGGTTTTAAGGTGTATCTGAAAGGAGGAAAGCGATGTGGAGAGGCGAAGAGGTGCAGGGAAGATATTACACAGCTTAGGGCCCCGGCAGCTGAAGGCACGGCCGCCAGTGGTGCAGTGATTAAAATCAGGGATGCACAAGAGAGCAGAATTAGAGGAGCACAGATATCTCGGGGGATTGTGGAGCTGGAGGAGATACCAGAGGTAGGGAGGGACGAGGCCATGGAGGGATGTCAAAACAAGGTGGAGAATTTTAAACTCAAGACATTGCTTAACCGGGAGACAATGTCAGTCAGTGATAGACGAAACTGACTTGGTGTGAACTAAGGCATGGGCAGCAGAGTTTTGGATGACCTCAGGTTTACAGAGTAGAATGTGGGAGATCAGCCAGGAGTGAGTAAGAATAATCACATCTCGAGGTGACGAAGGCATGAATGAGGTTTCAGCTGCAGATGGATTGAGACCGGGGTGAAGTCAGGTGATGTTACTGAGGTGGAAATAGGCGGCTGTTATGATATCCTGAAAATGAGGTTAACGATCATTTTGTGGTGAAATGTGACACCAAGGTTGCAAACAGACTGTCTTAATCTCAAACTGTTGGCAGGGAGAGGGATTGAATCAATAGCAAGGGAACAAAGTTGGAGTGTGGAGTGAAAGCAATGATTTCAGTCTTCCAAATATTTAATACTGGCTAAAGAACAGAAAACAGAGTGAAGTGGTGAAAGCTTGTTGTTCAGACTCGATGGGAGTACATACTGGTGTTCCACAGGACTTGCTAGTAGGACAACTGCTCTTTTTGTTCTTGGAAAACCTGGGGTGGGTAGGGCAGAGACCCCTCCTCCTCCCTCTTTACAGAGCATCCCCTCTCTGCAGACTCTGCTCCATTTGTTGATCATGTTACAGACCCAGAGACATTGTAACCACAGTCCCCATACCTCGTCCAGAGCTGGGTCACCAAATCCTCTGTCCTCCCTGAATGTCTGCAGCAGCTCACTACGCAACCTTCAGAAAACTATACACAGCATCTCCACTAACCTTAGAATAGCAGAAGTAAGTCAAAGGCCCCTCACCTGTAAGCTGGATGCCTGGTTCTTTTAAATAACACTAGAGGGGGTTCCTCGTGCTGCTGAATGTATGTTCAGCTGAGAGTGACTAACACAGATGGTCAGTGGACATGCACAGACCAAGTTTCAAAGACGTACATCAAAGCTGTCGGAATATCTGCTTGACACCATATTCAGACCCTCCTCACGTTACAGACACATACACGTTACACCCACGCTATCACCCCTGCCAGCCTGGGTGTCCTGTACAATGTGCTGATGTGATTGGCAGTGCAGCTCACACAATTTTATGGATCCAAACTTCTGCAGCACCAGTGGAGCTGGAGAGATGAAATGTGTGGTCAGGGAGAGACACAGAGGGGTGAGGCCATGGAGATATTGATCACACGAGTGAGAATATTAACATTGAGGCGTTGCTGGACATAGGAACATGGGACTCTGAAACACGAGTAACCAATTCGGCCCTTTGAGCCTGCTCCAACATTCGATAAGATCATGGCTTAACATGGCTGAACTCTTATTTTTATATTGCATCCCATAGTTCCAGTCTCCCCACACGAGGAAACATCTTCCCGGTATCGGCTCGATCAAGTCCACTCAGGATCTTCCATGTTTCACTCTGATCACCTCTTGTTCTTTCATAATACAATGGCTATAGCACAACCTTTTCAACCTTTCTTCATAAAATCAGCCCTCCACTCGCTGAATGATTCGAGTGAACGTTGCCTCGAATGCAATTATATTATTTTTATCAAATAAGAAGACTAAAACTGTACACAGTACACCTGATGAATTCTCGCCAAAGCCCTGCGCAGCTGCAGTAAAACTTCCCACTTTTATACACGATTCCCTTTGAAATAAACACTAACATTCCATTTGCCTTTCTAATCACTTGCTGTCCCTGTATACTAACTCTTTCTGATTTATGTACCAGGACACTCAGATCCCTCTGTACCACCGAGCTCTGCACGCTTTCTACATTTAAATAGTATACTGCTTTTTTATTCTTCCTGCCAAAGTAGACAACGTCACATTTTATCACATTATACTCCATCTGCCAAGTTTTTGCCGATCTCACTTAACCTATTTATATGCCTTTGTAAACTATTTGCCCCCTCTTGACGACTTACTTTCCTTCCCATCTTGCTGTCATCGGCACATTTAGCGACCACACATCCTATCCCTGCACCCAAGTCATTGATACGGACTGTAAATAGTTGAGGCCCCAGCACTGATCCCTGTAGTACTTCACCAGTTACTGTTTTCCAACGCAAAAAGACCCATTTATCCCTCGTCTCTGTTTCCTGTTAGCTAACCAATCCTTTATCCATGCCAATATGTTACCCCCTATCCCGTGCCTTTTGGAAATCCAAATGCACCACATCTACAGATGCCCCTTTATTCACCTTGTTTGTCACTTCCTCAAAAAGCTTAAATATATTAGTTATATATGATTACCCTTTCACAAAACCATGTTGATTCTGTCTGATCCCGTGATGATTTTCTCGGTATGCTGCTATAACCTCCTTTTCAATGGATTCCAGCAATTCCCTATGACTGATTTTAGGCTAACTGGCCTATAGATTCCTGTTTTTTGTTTCCCTCCTTTCTTGAACAAATGTGTTACATTTTCTATTTTCGAATCCGCTGGGATCCATCCAGAATCTAAGGAATTTTGGAAGATTATAATCAATGCCTACACTAGCTCTGCAGCTACATACTTTAAGGCCCTAGGATGCAGGCCATCTAATCCTGGGGACTTGTCATACGAACATAAAACATACCAATTAGGAGCAGGAGTAGGCCACTTGGCCCTTCGAGCCTGCTCCACCATTCAATAAGATCATAGCTGGTTTGATTGTAACCTCAATCCACATTCCCGCCTACCCCCAATAACCAGTCACCCACTTGCATATCAAGCATCTATCTACCTCTGCTTTAAAAAATATTCAAAGTCACTGTTTCCACTGCCTTTTGAGGAAAAGAGTTTCAAAGACTCACGACCCTCAGAGAAAAAAAATTCTCCTCATCTCTGTCTTTAATGGGCGACCCCTTATTTTTTAACAGTGACCCTTAGTTCTGGATTCTCCCACAAGGGGAAACATCCTTTCCACATCCACCCTGTTAAGAACCCTCAGTATCATATATGTTTCAATCAAGTCGCCTCTTGCTCTTATATCCAGTGGATATAAGCCGAGCCTTTCCAACCTTTTCTCCTGAGACAACCTGCCCATTCAAGGTATTAGTCTGGTCAACCTTCTCTGAATGCTTCAAATGCATTTACATCCTTCCTTAAATAAGGAGACCAATACTGTACACAGTACTACAGACATGGTCTCACCAATTTCCAGTATAACTGTAGCATAAACCTCCCTACTTTTATGTTCAATTTCCCATAAATGATATCATTCTATTAGCTTTCCTAATAACTTGCTGAAACTGCATACTAACCTTTTGATATTCATGCACAAGGGTACCCAGATCCCCCTCTATCTTAGAGTTCTGCAATCTCTCACCATTTAGATGATATGCTTCTTTTCTACCTGCCAAAATGGAAAATTTCACATTTTCTCACATAATACTCCATTTGTTTCCCACTTACTTAACCTATCTATATCCCTCAGCATCCTCCTTATGTCTTCTTCACATGTCACTTTCCTATCTATCGTTGTATCATCATCAAATTTAGCAACCATACCTTCAGTCCCTTCATCCAAGTCATTTATATAAAGTGTAAAAAGTTGAGACCCCAGCACATATTACTGTGGCAGACCACTCGTCACATCTTGCCAAGCAGAAAATGGCCCGTTTCTGCCTACTCTCTGTTTCCTGTTAGCTAGTCAATCCTCTATCCATGCCAATATTATTCCCCCTGCACCATGAGCTTTTATTTTGCGCAATAACCTTTGACGTGGCACCTTATTAATGGCCTTCTGAAAATCTAAGTACATTACATCCATCAATTGCCCCTTATCCACAGCACATGTTACTTCTTCAAAGACCTGCAATAAATTGTTTAAACATGATTTCCCTTTCACAAACTCATGTTGATTCTGCCGGATTACCTTGACCTTTTTAAAAGCCCTGCTACATCATCTTTAATAATTGCTTCTAACATTTTACCTAAGAGAGATGTTAAACTAACTGGCCTGTAGTTTCATGCTTTCTGTTTCTCTTACTTTTTGAATAAAGCAGTTACATTCACTATTTTCCAATCTAACTGAACCTTCCCCGAATCTAGAGAATTTTGGAAAATTAAAACTAATGCATCAACTATCTCACTAGCCACTATCTTTTAACACCCTGCAATCAAGTCCATCAGGACCTGGGAACTTGACAGCCCGCAGCTCCATCTACTTGCTCAGTACCACTTCCCTGGTTGTTGGGATTTTCTTGAGTTCCTTCCCCCCCTCTTCCATTTCCTGGCTTACTGCTAATACTGGGATGTTACTTGTATCCTCCATAGTGAAGACTGAAGCAAAATTCATGTTCAATTCACCTGTTATCTCCTTATTATTCATCATTAATTACCCAGACTTACTTTCTATAGGACCAACGCTCACGTTGTTAACTCTTCTTTAAATATTTAGAACCTCTTACTATCTGTCTTTTTTATTTCTTGTCTGTTTTCGCTCGTATTCTAATTTTTACCTCCTTATTAATCTTTAACTGTTCTTTGCTGCTGTTTATAATCTGTCAAATCTTCTGACCTGCCACTCATCTTTGCATAATTATATGCTTTTTCTTGAAGTTTAATTCTATATTTAACAATTTCAGTTCACCACTGATGGCGGATCCTGTCAGACTTTAGGTGTAATAGTTCCCTGGTGAGGGTGATTATTTGAATTTCCTCTCTCCCTTTTTGCCTCTTGATTTTGTATCTTTGGAACGTTTTCTAAGTTTTCTACAGTGAAAGCAGACAAAAAATATCTGTTTAACCACTCCTCCATGTCCTTGCTTCTTATGATTAATTCCCCAAACTCACTCCCGAGAGGACTAACAATAACTTTAGTTACTCTTTTCCATTTTAAATTTTGTAGAAACTCATACTCTCTGTTTATCTTGCCAGCTAGCTTTCTCCCACACTGTACTTTTTCACGCTTATTTTCTTTTGTCATTCATTGCTGGTTCTTAAAATCTGTCCAAGCTTTTCACCTACCATTAATGTTTGCAGATTTGTACAGTGTTTCTTACAATTTAATATTATCCTTATATTCCCTATTTAACCTTCTCCAAGAGTCTTTCTTTCTCAGAGATAAACCTTTGCTGAGAGTTGTTAAGTATCTCCTTAAAAGTCAGCCACTGCATCTCGGCTGTTCTAACTTTTAATCTAGTTTCCCAGTTTACTTTAGTTGAATATGCCTTCATATCCTTATAATTACCTTAATTTGGGTTAAAAGAAAACACACTCTTAGACCACAGTTTTCCCTTCAATCTGAACGTTGAAATTCTATCATGTTATGATCATTGTCGCCTAGAAGCTCCTTTACCATAAGGTTCTTGATTAATACTGTCTCACTGCACATTACCAGTTCCAGAACAGCCTGCTCCTGGTTGGCTCCAGAACGTGTTGCTCTGAGGAATTTTCACGAATAAACTTTATGAACTAATTTCCCAGGCGACCTTTGCCAATCTGATTTGCCCAATCTAAATGTAGATTAATGTCACCCATGATTATTGTGGTACCTTTCTTGCACACCCCATTTATTTCTTCGGGTATACTCTGTTCTGCAGAAAACAATGTAGGTCACTGAGCACAGGGATGTTGGGTGAACGAGACTTTGTGCGATTTTGGATATGGATAGCAGAGTTTTGGATAGACTGTTGTTTAAGGCAGTTCGTAACAGGGATGGTAACCAGGACAGCATTGATATAGTAGATTTGACAAAGGCACAGACCAGTGTTTATGCAGCAAATGGGCTTACATGAAGGACGATATTATGTTCGTTGTTAAGAACAGTAAAACAGTTAATCATAGAAGTAATAGCTGGATAGAGAGACTTACCAGGGACACCAATAGCAGCGAGGATGGGAGAATAAATGTATTGAGTTATCCTCAGTGCGAAATAGATCCGATCCGCTAATGTCATCCAAGAATAATCCACAGTAAGATAGTCAAACCAAAAGGATAAACTCCTGCCCATTGTTGTAACATTCCAATCTATTGTTCTGAGATTCTGACCCATTGTTGTAACATTCCAATCTATTGTTCTGAGATTCTGACCCATTGCTCTAACATTCCAATCTGTTGTTCTCAGATTCTGACCTACGGTTGTAACATTCCAATCTATTGTTCTCAGATTCTCATCTATCCTCTCCCTCTTTCTCGCTGGAGCTGCTTTTCCCTGTTCCCGCCGGCAGTGATGCTGCTGCTGACACTCAGGGATTACACATTGAAAGGAACCTCTTATTAATAGAAGAGGGAAACCCTGCAGTGACACAATTAAGGTCCATAGAGAATGACATTAATTACAGTCACTGAACAAACAGGTTCAATTAACCCCTTTCAATCCAACACCTTTTGTACCACAATAAAGTAGAATATGTACCCGGTCTGGATGGGATGCATAAGACTTGCTGAGGGAAGGAATGGTGGAAACAGCAGAGGCACTGGCCAGAATCTTCCAATCCTCCTTGGATATGAGAGTGGCGACAAGGAACTAGAGGGTTGTACGTATGACACCCAGCCATATATGGAGATATTGGGTCAGATGACCAACAGCTTGGTGAAAGAGTATCTTAAATAAGGAAAGTGAGTGGAGAGGCAGAGAGGCAGAGAGGTGGAGCTCTGTTGGGAGGGTATTCCAGAGCTTGGCACCTAAACAACTGAAGGTGCAGCCTCCAATGGTGGAGTAATTAAAATCAGGTACACACAAGAGGCCAGAAAGAGAGGAGTGCAGACTGGTTTGGACATCTCGAGATAGAAAGAAAGTTCACACCAGAACACTGTGTGCTCATCACTAAGAGTGGGGTGGCCGCGGCGGGGGTGGGGGGCGGGAGCTTTAAGAGAGTTTGAATAAGTAAAACCAGGAATACAATGTCATTAGCAGATCACAGGAAATCGTCAATTGGTAACCTGGCGGGGAACAATACAGGCACACCTGGGGAGACGGACATCCTAAGGATTATCGAGCAGTATGATGTCTCTTCAGACGACAAGAAAAGATTGGATGCCCACCAAAGCTACTAAGTATCATCACCTCGTGCCATGACAATATGAAAGGCACAATTCAACATGGTGGCTCTTCATCAGAGCCCTTTCCTATCCTGAGTGGTGTGAAACAGGGCTGTGTTCTCGCACCCACTCTTCTTGGGATTTTCTTCTCCCTGCTGCTTTCACATGCGTTCAAGTCCTCTTAAGAAGTAACTTTCCTCCACACAAGATGAGGGGGCAGGTTGTTCAACCTTGCCCGTCTAAGAGCGAAGTCCAAAGTCCGGAAAGTCCTCATCAGGGAACTGCTCTTTGCTGACGATGCTGCTTTAACATCTCACACTGAAGAGTGCCTGCAGAGTCTCATCGACAGGTTTGCGGCTGCCTGCAATGAATTTGGCCCAACCATCAGCCTCAAGAAAATGTACATCATGGGGCAGGACGTCAGAAATGTTCCATCCATCAATATTGGCGACCACGCTCTGGAAGTGGTTCAAGAGTTCACCTACCTAGGCTCAACTATCACCAGTAACCTGTCTGTCGATGCAGAAATCAACAAGCGCATGGGAAAGGCTTCCACTGCTATGTCCAAACTGGCTAAGAGATTGTGGGAAAATGGCGCACTGACACGGAACACAAAAGTCCGAGTGTATCAGGTCTGTGTCCTCAGTACCTTGCTCTGTGGCAGCGAGGCCTGGACAACGTATGTCAGCCAAGAGCGATGTCTCAATTCATTCCATCTTCGCTGCCTCCGGAGAATACTTGGCATCAGGTGGCAGGACCGTATCTCCAACACAGAAGTCCTTGAGGCGGCCAACATCCCCAGCTTGTGCACACGACTGAGTCAGCGGCGCCTGTGATGGCTTGGCCATGTGAGCCGCATGGAAGATGGCAGGATCCCCAAAGACACATTGTACAGCGAGCTCGCCACTGGTATCAGACCCACCGGCCATCCATGTCTCCGCTTTAAAGACGTCTGCAAACGTGACATGAAATCCTGTGACATTGATCACAAGTCGTGGGAGTCAGTTGCCAGCACTTTTCAGAGCTGGCGGGCAGCCATAAAGACGGGGCTAAAATGTGGCGAGTCGAAGAGACTTAGTAGTTGGTAGGAAAAAAGACAGAGGCGCAAGGGGAGAGCCAACTGTGTAACAGCCCCAACAAACAAATTTCTCTGCAGCACCTGTGGAAGAGCCTGTTACTCCAGAATTGGCCTTTATAGCCACTCCACGCGCTGCTTCACAAACCACTGACCACCTCCAGGCGCGTATCCATTGTCTCTCGAGATAAGGAGACCAAAGAGTATGATGGGGATTTCGATTTAATTCTCAATAGAATATCTGAGGATGTCCAGAAATACAAATTTAAGATAAAAAAGGGTGGAGACAAGTTGGTTAATGGGGCACATCTCTGCACCTGACGGTTAAATAAAAGACACAAAGAATTGAAGGATGAGATGGACAATTTACAGAAGGAAAATTCAGGTTGGTAGGAGAACATTGGCATCCTGTACAATCAGTTACTGTTGGATCAGGAGCCCCATGATGGAGTATATTATCCAGAGAGAAAATTATAACAAATACTGGACCAAAACACTGAGTTACAGGCAGAAACTCCCAGACTAGGGGAGGAGTTAGAAGATGTGAGGAGGGGCTATGAGGGAATTAGACCCGTGTTAAAGCTCTGCCTCCCCTGAAGCTGACCATACCCTGTGTTGAGATAAAATCTGACAGCTTCAGACAAAGTCAGACATCAGTGGGCAGTGGTGGCTGCTGTCTCCAAACACAAATCCAGATATCCCGGTTCTTCTTAGGGCAACACATTTGTGAGCCTCACAGTCTCTGCTCAACCTCCTCCATAAAAGGATGACAAGATAACTGGAAATTACCAGGGTGTGTGGTCACCTGGGCCTAAACTGCAGGCCAGTCTAAGAACAAGAGTGATATAGATGGGGTCAGTGAGCAACTAACCACAGTCACTGACAGTGAGAGAGATGTCACCACCACAACCACACAGAGGCTCCTTACCGCTGTTGAGGCCAGGGCTCTAAAGCAGGAACTGGGAATGGTGGATATGAGCAGAAGCTCCCTCGATCTGAGTGTTCTGTGTTCCAGTATCCAAATTATTTATATATATCAGAAAAATATCAGTGGTCCAAGTACTGCCCCTTGGGGAAACACCACTGTCTACCTTCCTCCAGTCTGAAAAAGCAACTGTTTTCCACAACTCACTGTTTTCTCTCATTAAGCCAGTTTGTTTTTTTATCCAAACTGACACTGACCCTCTTATTCCATGAGAATCAATGAACTGTCCAGCTGTCACAATCAGACTGTGAAAGAAACTACAAGTTCAGCTTAAAATCAAGTGTAATGCTAAATGCAATAGTTAACTAACTTTTGGAAGGAGATCAACTCTTCGATCTCTTAAAATTCAGTCACTCATTAACTGTATTGTGTTTAGTACTCTGTACAAGTATTAATCCCTAAAACTGGACTCTGTGCAACTTACTGTATTTAGGGTTTTGGAAGAGAATTCCAGAGCTAAGGGAAGAGAACAGAAAGTGCTGGAAATACTCAGCTGGTCTGGCAGCATCGGTGTAGAGAGAAACACTGTTAATGTTTCAGATCTGTGACCCTTCATCAGAACTGGTAAACGTCATAAATGATGATGTATAAGCTTGAGATGGTGAGACCATGGACGTCCTTCTTTCCACCACCCCCAATCCCTCACCCAATCCTCCCCTTCGTATTTTATACTTTCCAATGACACCCCAAAACTGCCAGCTTCCCAGTCACAGCAGCTCCAGGAGACTGAGAGAGAGCAGCAGCACAGCACTGATGCTGATTCCCCATCACTCCGTCTGATACTCAGAGTCACCAGATCAAATACTTCCACTGTGTGTACCTTAGAGGCTGGTATAGAGTCGGAATCAGCACGGGGTGAGTCACCGAGCACGAGTGAGCTGCAGCCAGGCCACGGGTAAAGGATAGTTTATGTGTCAGCTCACCAGAGGGCGAGGTCACGAACGAGTTATAATACACAGGACTCAGATGTGAACATTGCTGGAGCTGCTGCCCATGTCGATGTTGTGCAGTCTGAATCTGAGTCCTCAAACCCAGAGCTGCTCGAGGAGGTCCTGCAAGGCCATCTACAGTCTCCCTCAGTGAAAGTCAACAGCCTTCCACCAGCCATGCTGCAGCCACTGGGGAAACACAATGTAGGAGAACTAGGCATGTTGAGGTAATCCATCAGACAGGCACTAAGGGAATACACAAGGGTGAATAATTCAGTTTTGTATGTATAATTGGATGTGTTGTTGGATGACGATGTTAATGAAAAGGTTCTTGTTGGTGTTTTTTATTGCAGGATGGTGACCGAGGGGTCACTGTGATGGGGCGTCTCAGATGGGTGTAATGGTGGAGAATAGGGGATCCATGGAGGGAAAGGGAAGTTGTCCGATGAGAGCTGGAGTCATAGCAAACACTCCCCAACAGCCTTTCCGGGTCGAAGGCATCCAGGAAATATCCTCCTTACCTCCTCCTCCTTCTGAGTTGGCCTCCATATTCCTGGTGCCAATGACTGTCTCCTCATGACGGTGATGATATGAAGGGTGCAGCAGAACACCATGAACTTGGACACCTGCTCCAGTGTGTACTGGAGGGCTCCCCCTGAGCGGTTCAGACATCAGAAGCATTGCTTCATCTGGTGGTTTTGTGTGGCAGAGGGGAGTGTCCAGAGTTTGGAGGTCATGAGCCACATTCTGGTTCTGCATGGAGGCCCGAAGTGTTGGGACCAGCTGACTGCTTCAGAATGAAGGGATGGTGGCTGCTGCCAGGATAGTGGACATTCACCAACATGATGTACTGGGCATGCTCACACACCAACTGTACATTAATAGAGTGAGAGTTATTTCAGTTCTTGTCCCTCTCCCCGTTGACATGGGGACCCCGCACAGACATCTACACCATCAGGAATCCCGCTATCCTGACAAAGCCACGGAACCTCTCATCCTGCATCTCCCTGCTGAGGTAGCAGACAGTATAATTCAACTTACCCGACATAGATGGCCTCCGTCACACAGCAGATACATCAACAGACAACATAGAGAGAGATAATAGATATGCCACCCGCTCTTTCCTGGACAGATCCACATAAGAACATAGAAACTAGGAGCAGGAGTAGGCAATTCCACCCCTCCAGCCTGCCCCAACATTCAATACGATCATTGCTGATCTCATCTCGGCCTCAACACCACTTTTCTGCCAATTCTCCATCACCCTTCAACCCATTTCTAATTAAAAATCTGTCTATCTCCTCCTTAAGGTTACTTAATGTCCCGGCATCCACCACACTCTGGAGTAGTGAATTCCACAGACTTACGACTGATTGAGAGAATAAATTTCTCTTCATATCTGTTTTAAATCTGGTATGCCTTATCGTAAAACTATGACCTCTCGTTCTAGATTGCCCCACAAGAGGAAACATCTTCTCTACGTCTACTTTATCAATCCCTTAATCATCGTATATACCTCTATTAGATTTCCTCTTATTGTTCTAAACTCTGGAGAGTAAATGCATAAACTGCTCAATCTCTCTCCATAAGAAAAACCCCTCATCCCTGGAATCAATCTAGTGACCCTCCTATGAACTGCCTCCAATGCAACTACATCGATCCTCAAGTCAGGAGACTAAAACTATACGCAATACTCCAGGTGCCGTCTCATTAATGCCTTGTACAGTTGCAGCAACACTTCCCTACTTTTATATTCTATTCCTTTAGCAATAAATGCCAAAATTCCATTTGCCTTCCTTATCACCTGCTGTACCTGCAAACAGGCTTTCTGTGATTCATGCACGAGGACACTCAGATCCCTCTGCACCGAAGTACTCTGAAGTTTCTCTCCATTTAGATAATAATTTACCTTTCTATTTTTCTGACCAATATTGAGAACCTCACACTTAACCAGGTTAAACTCCATCTGCCAAATTTTGGCCCATTCACCTAATCTATCCATTTTAATTTGTAAATTTCTTATGTATTTATTGCAACTTACTATCCAATCTATTTTAGTGTCATCTTCAAATGTGGCTATAGTACCTTCTATCCCTTCATCCAAGTCATTAATATAGATTGTAAATAGTTGGGGCCCAAGGACGAACCTTCTGGCACCCCAGTAATACATCTTGCCAACCAGAAAAAGATCCATTAATCCCGACTCTCGGTTTTCTGTTGGTTAGCCAATCCTCAATCCAAGCTAATATATTGCCCCTAACCCCATGTGACCTTACCTTGTGTATTAACCTTTCGTGTGGCACCTTAACAAATGCCTTCTGGAAGTCCAGAGATACTCCATGCACAGGATCCCCATTTTCCACATTTCTTGTCACAGCTTCGAAGCACTCTAGCAAATTCGTCAAACAGGATTTACCCTTCATAAAACCATGCTGACTCTGATGGGTTGCGTTTTGACTTTCTTAAAGTCCTGTTATTACTTCCTTAACAGTGGATTCTAACAATTTCCCAACAATAGATGTTAAACTAATTGGACTAGTATTTCCTACTTTCTGTCTCCCTCCCTTTTTGAATAAGGGTGTTATACTGTTTTTTTTCCAATCCACTGGAACCTTTCCTGCATCCAGGGAATTTTGGAATATTGTAACCAATGGATCCACTATCTCCGCTGTCATATCCTTTAAGATCCTAGGATGTAGGCCATCAGGCCCTGGAGACTTGTCTAACTTCAATCCCAATAGTTTGTTCAGTACTTCTTCCGTAGTGATTTTCTTTTATTCATTCATGGGATGTTGGGTCGCTGACCAGGCCAACATTTATTGCCCATCCCTAATTGCTCTTGGGAAGGTGGTGGTGAGCTGCCTTCTTAAACCACTCCAGCCCATGTGGCGTAGGTACACATACAGTGCTGTTAGGAAGGGTCTTCCAGGATTTTGACCCAGCGACAGTGAAGGAACGGCAATATAGTTCCAAGTCAGGATGGTGTGTGACTTGGAGAGGAACTTGCAGGTGGTGATGTTCCCATGTATTTGCTGCCCTTGTCCTTCTAGTTGGTAGAGGTCGCGGGTTTGGAAGGTGCTGTCTAAGGAGCCTTGGTGCATTGCTGCATTTCATCTTGTAGATGGTACACACTGCTGCCACTTGGCGTTGGTGGTGAATGGAGTGAATGTTTGTGGATGACGTGCCAGTCAAGCGGGCTGCTTTGTTCTGGATGGTGTCGAGTTTCTTGCATGTTGTTGGAGCTTCACCCATCCAGGCAAGTGGAGAGTATTCCATCACACTCCTGACTTGTGCCTTGTAGATGGTGGACTGGCATTGGGGAGTCAGGAGGTGAGTAACTCGCCTCGGGATTCCGAGCCTTTGACCTGCTCTTGTAGCCACGGTATTTATATGGCTACTCCAGTTCAATTTCTGGTCAATGGTAGCCCTTAGGATGTTGATAGTGGTGGATTCAGCGATGGTAATGCCGTTGAACAAAGAACAAAGAACAAAGAAAATTACAGCACAGGAACAGGCCCTTCGGCCCTCCAAGCCTACGCCGATCCAAATCCTCTATCTAAACCTGTCGCCTATTTTCTAAGGGTCTGTATCTCTTTACTTCCTGCCCATTCATGTATCTGTCTAGATACATCTTAAAAGACGCTATCGTGCCCGCGTCTACCACCTCCGCTGGCAATGCGTTCCAGGCACCCACCACCCTCTGCGTAAAGAATTTTCCACGCATCTCCCCCCTAAACTTTTCCCCTTTCAGTTTGAACTCGTGTCCCCTTGTAATGTCAAGGGGAGATGGTTAGATTCTCTCTTGTTGGAGATGGTCATTGCCTGGCACTTGTGTGGCACGAATATGACTTGCCCTTATCAGCCCAAGCCTGGATATTGTCCAGGTCTTGCTGCATATCTACACAGATTGCTTCAGTATCTGAAGAGTCACGATTGGTGCTGAACATTATACAGTCATCAGCGAACATCCCCACTTCAGACCTGATGGTTGAAGGAAGGTCATTGATGAAGCAGCTGAAGATGGTTGGGCCGAGGACACTACACTGAGGAACTCCTGCAGTGATTTCCTGGAGCTCAGATGATTGACCTCCAACAACCACAACCATCTTCCTTTGCGCTAGGTATGACTCCAGCCAGCGGAGGGTTTTCCCCTGATTCCCATTGACCTCAGTTTTGTGAGGGCTCCTTGATGCCATACTCGGCCAAATGCTGCCCTGGTGTCAAGGTCAGTCACTCTCACCTCACCTCTTGAGTTCTACTCTTTTGTCCATGTTTGAACCAAAGCTGTAATGAGGTCAGGAGCTGAGTGGCCCTGGTGGAACCCAAACTGAGCGTCACTGAGTAAGTTGTTGCTAAGCAAGTGCTGCTTGATGGCACTGTTGATGACACCTTCCATCACTTTACTGATGATTGAGAGGAGGCTGATGGGGCGTTAATTGGCCGGGTTGCATTTGTCATGCCTTTTGTGTACAGGACATTCCTGGGCAATTTTCCACATTGCAGGGTAGATCCAGTGTTGTAGCTGTACTGGAACAGCTTGGCTAGGGGCACGGCAAGTTCTGGAGCACAGGTCTTCAGTACTATTGCCGGAATATTTTCAGGGCCCATAGCTTTTGCAGTATCCAGTGCCTTCCGTCGCTTCTTGATATCATGCAGTGTGATTCGAATTGGCTGAAGTCTGGCATCTGTGATGCTGGGGAGTTCAGGAGGAGGCCGAGATGGGTCATCAACTTGGCACTTCTGGCTGAAGATTGTTGCAAATGCTTCAGCCTTATCTTTCACACTGATGTGCTGGGATCCCCCATCATTGAGGATGGGGATATTTGTGGAGCCACCTCCTCCAGTGAGTTGTTTAATTGTCCACCACCATTCTCGACTGGATGTGGCAGGACTGCAGAGCTTACATCTGATCCGTTGGTTATGAGATCGCTTTGCTCTGTCTATCTCATGCTGCTTATGCATTTTGGCATGCATGTAGTCCTGTGTTGTAGCTTCACCAGGTTGCAACCTCATTTTGAGGTATGCCTGTTGCTGCTCCTGGCATGCCGTCCTGCAATCTTCACTGAACCAAGGTTGGTCTCCTGGCTTGACGGTAATGGTAGAGTGGGGGATATGCCGGGCCATGAGGTTACAGATTGTGGTTGAGTACAATTCTGCTGCTGCTGATGGCCCACAGTGCCTCATGTATGCCCAGTTTTGCATTGCTAGATCTGTTGGAAATCTATCCCATTCAGCACGGTGATAGTGCCACACAACACGATTGACGGTATCCTCAATGTGAAGGCGTGACTTTGTCTCCACAAGGACTGTGCGGTGGTCACTCCTACCAATACTGTCATGGACAGATGCATCTGCGGCAGGCAGATTGGTGAGGACGAGGTCAACTATGTTCTTCCCTTGTGTTGGTTCCCCCACCACCAGCCGCAGACCCAGTCTAGCAGCTATGTCCTTTAGGACTCGGAGAGCTCGGTACGTAGTGGTGCTGCCGAGCCACTCTTGGTGATGGACATTGAAGTCCCCCACCCATAGTACAGTTTGTGCCCTTGCCACCCTCAGAGTTTCCTCCAAGTGGTGTTCAACAGGCAGGAATACTGACTCATCAGCTGAGGGAGGGCGGTCGGTGATAATCAGTAGGAGGTTACCTTGCCCATGTTTGACCTGATGCCATGAGACTTCATGGAGTCTGGAGTCGAATTTGCAGACTCCCGGGGCAACTCCATCCCTACTGTATACCACTGTGCCACCACTTCTGCTGGGTCTGTCCTGCCGGTGGGACTGGACGTACCCGGGGATGGTGATGGCAATGTCTGGGACATTGTCTGTAAGGTATGATTCCATGAGAATTACTCTGTCAGGCTGTTGCTTGAATAGTCTATAAGACAGCTCTCCCAACTTTGGCACAACCCCCAGATGTTAGTAAGGAGGACTTTGCAGGATCGACAGGGCTGGGTTTGCCGTTGTCGTTTCCGGTGCCTAGGTTGATGCCGGGTGGTCCGTCTGGTTTCATTCCTTTGCATAGACTTTGTAGCGGTTAGGGATAACGGAATGGCTTGCTAGGCCATTTCAAAGGGCATCTCTTATTTTGAAATTGTGTCTGCTTGTTCTGTACTCTCCAACGAGGGGATACATGTTAGCTGCATCTACCCTGTCTATCCCTTTAAGTATTTTGTAGGATTCAATGAGATCACCTCTCATTCTTCGAAACCCGAGAGAATACATGCCCAGTTTCCACAATCTCTCTTCATAGGACAGTCCCACCATCCCGGGAACAAGCCTGGTTACCCTTCTTTGAACTCCCTCTGTGGTCATAATATCCTGCCTCAGGTAAGGGGACCTTACTGCACACAGTACTCCAAGTGCAGTCTAACCAATGTTCTATACAATTGCAGCAAGACTTCACTACTCCTGTAAACAAATGGTCTTGTGATGAATGCTAACATACCATTAGCCTTCCTAAGTGCGTGCTGCACCTTCATGTTCGCTTTCAGCGACCTATTGATGAGGACACCCAGGTCCCTTTGTGCATCTACACTTTCTAATCTCTCACTATTTAAACAAAATACTCTGCACATCTATTCATTCTATCAAAGTGGCTAACCTCACATTTTTCCACATTATATTCCATCTGCCACATTCTTACCCACTAAGTCTGTCCAAATCCCTTGAAGCCGCTTTGCATATTCCTCACAACACACATTCCCACCTGGTTTTGTGTCATCTGCAAAGTTGAAAATATTACATTGGTCCCCATACCCAAATCATTGTTATATATTGTGAAGAGCTGGGGCCCAAGTACTCATCCCTGCGGTACTCCAGTTTTCACAGCCTGCCAATGCAAGAATATCCCGTTTATTTCTACTCTCTGTTTCCTGCCTGTTAACCAATCCTTATTGCATGTCAGTACATTACCTTCTATCCCATGTTCTTTAATTTTGCTTACCAACCTCCTGTAGGGCACTTTATCAAAAGCCTTCTGAAAGTCCACCGGCTCCCCTTTCCTATACTGATAGTAACATCCTAAAAAAACTCCAACATGTTCATCAAGCATGATTTCCCATTCATAAATCCATATAGCCTCTGCCCAATCAGATCCATTTATCGCATACTTTAAAATAGATTCTAGCATTTTCCCTAGTACTGATGTAAGGTCTGTAGTTCCCAATTTTCTCTTTCCCTCACTTCTTAAATAGTGGGATGACATTTGCTACCTTCCAATCTGCAGGAAGCGTTCCAGAATTGATAGAATTTTTAAGGATGATCACCAATGCATGAACAATCTCCATTGCTACTTCCGTCAACACTCTGCAATATGAACTATCAGATCCTGGGTAACTGACAAACATCAGTCCTATTAATGTCTCCAATACAAACTTCTTACGAATACTAATTTCTTTCAATTCCTCATTCTCCCAATCCCTTGGATCTCTAATTCTGGGAGATTTCTTGTATCTTCCTCAGTGAAGACAGACACAAAATAATCATTTAAGTTCTCTGTCATTTCTCTATTCCCCATTATAAATTCTCCTGACTTTGGACCCACATTTGTCTTCGCTAAACGTTAAATTTAAACGTATCTATAGAAGATTCTACAGTCTGTTTTGGTGTTTATTTTTGACCTGTGGATACAAACACTCAAGATACAGCCCACATATTTAAATCTCAGAGTTGTGATCCTTCTCGAGGATTTTGAAAACTCGCTCCTCCTTCCATTAAAACCCAGATAGAGGAACAAAAGGTTCAAGGAGCCAGGCAGGTTGCAATGCGAACTGATGAATTTTCCCTTGTGCATAAGGCCTTACCCCAAAGGGAAGACCTTCCCTAGTCACCCCGAAGACCCGAGGTTAAACGACAGAAGGGTAATTGGAGTCCGAACAGACATGAGCAAGAAGGGAAAGCTGGACACAGAGGGGGCCTCCTCAGGCTAAATAGGACGGTACTGAGAGCAGGAGTAACGGCCGAAGATCTGTGTGTTTACACTAATTATACAGTTGAATGATGGAAGTGACGGGGAAAACCTGTAGGATTAATCAGGGTCCACCAGATCAGTGCAGGAAAAGGTGCCCGAATGGAAAGCACAGCAGATCAGGCTGTGCCTTTAACTGTGGTAGTCAGAGCAAGTAAATCTACCGCATAGAGTGCAGGAAAACTTAACAAAATCCCTAAGAGTTACCAAGAATTTGTATCCATAGGAAAGGTGACCCCATCCCCCTCGACTGAGGCAAGTAAGCCCATAGTCATACTGAGGGATACAGGGGCCACCCAATCCCTGATGCTGGGAAAAGGCATCACCTTTCTCCGAGCGTGCAGTGAATGCGAGAATGTTAGTGACTGGTTTCGGAAGACTGTAAATGTCCATACCTTTATATCGGCTGCTCTTGGTGAGTGACTCAGTTTCAGGAACGGTCACCATGGGGATTGTACCTAGTTTATCAGTTGATGGGTCGACCTGCTCCTGGGTAATGATGTGACAGGGGACAAGGTGGCAGCTTCCCTAGTCGTGCCAGAGAGACCACAATAGGTATGGGAGAGAGAGCAGTTACACGAGAAGGTCACTGGCATTCTCCCTGGTTATATGGTAACTCGGTCCATGGCCAATCTCCTGAACTGACACTGCAGACGGATGATCCTACTGTCTGGTTGCATAAAACCATCTTTGGGAAGTTAGAGGACCAAAAGGATTTGTTAAACGGATCTTCATTAGTTGAGACTCAACAACCTGACCCAGTATTAACAATATAGCACAGTCTGTCCAAACCAAAACTGAAGCAGAGGGAGTTGCAGAGTGCTACTATTGAAAGAATAAGGTGCTGATGAGGAAGTGCAGACCTCCTCACAGACCTGCGGATGAAAAGTGGACAGTGGTTCATCAGATAGTTGGACTGCTGAGGTCCCTTAAAGAACTATTAAGAATGCCCCACGAGATTCCAATGAATCGACATGTCAGTGTATGAAAAATCGAAGCCCGAAAAAAACAGCATTTTGACTGGGCACAACTCCACAAAGATGTGGTGGAGTTCTGTAAAACTGGTCACATGTGCCAGATTGTGGGGAAGCCCCAACCTGCAATACAACCTGCACCCTAATTCCCATAGCTGCTCTTTGGGAACCCTTCAGCACAGTGCTAGTGGATTGTGTGGGACATCTGCTGAAAACAAGTGAAAAACAAGTGAAAACCAGTATCTTCTCACCATTATGGATGTGGTGACCCGATTCCCAGAGGCCATTCTCCTGAAGAACTATGTCTGCCAAGGTAGTTGTGGACGGGCTAACCCAATACTTTACCCGATATGGGCTGCCTGCTGAGATCAAGATGGACCAGGGCACACATTTTATGTCCAGTATTTTTGAAAAAGTCATGGGTAATCTGGACATAACCCAGCTAAAGTCATCAGCCTACCACCCACAGTCACAAGGGGCTTTGGAGCGGTATCACCAGGCCCTCAAGACAATGATCAGGCCGTACTACTATGAGTAACTCCATGACTGGGACAAAAGGATGGGATTTCTCCTGTTGGTTACCAGGGACTTATCCAATGATTCCACTGGCTTTAGTCTCTTTGAATTAGTTTATGGACATGGGGTGAGAGTTCCTCTTAAACTAATCAAGGAGCGGTTTTTGAGACACAGGGATGTGTCTTCCATGTTGGACCACATTTCCGTGCTCATGGGAGCGGCTCAGGGGAGTCTGCGCAATGGTTCAGGAACACCTAAAGACTTCACAGGTAGCTATGAAAATGTAATCAGGCAAACATGCCAAGGTTAGAACATTTCAGGACAGAGACACGTGTTGTTACTACTCCCAATGCAGGGTGAACCCCTGAAAGCCCGGTTCAGTGGTCCACATCGAGTGGCAATAGGAATAGCGGGTAAATTATTTAATCGTCATCCAGACCAAAGGAAAAAAGTAAAGGTTGGGGGTGCGGGAGGTTACAGACAAGTACAGATCTGTCAGAAGGTCAGAATAGGAGGATTGGAAAGGACAGTGAGGACAGGTTAGAGGAGGGCCAGGAGGATTCCCAACTAGAATCCCCTACTCTCCGAATAGCCAACCCTGAAATGTTTGATAAATTAGACCACACGCCCTCCTCCTTAAATGCAGGTCAAAGAGGTACCCTAAAAAGGCTGATAATAGCATTTACAGAAAGCTGCAAGGCCAAGGACAGTTCCCACAAATGCATGCCAATGGTGAGGGAAATGCCTCACCTAGTCGAAGTGCCGCAGGAGAGTGCAATCAAAGCTGGACAGACAATTGCGAGCAGTAATGGCCCACAGGACATAGTCCAGATTAGGGAAAATATCCTCCCCACAGTAAAGAGAAAAGTGAAGGGAACGTACCCTAAAGTAAACAGCACTTGTGTACCTCACCAGAAAGCTAAATGTAAGGTCAGTGTGGATCTACCCACTGAAGAACACAACGATCAGGTCCGAAACCCAAAGGTAATCAAACCCAACAATTTCAAAGCAGAACTCAGCAAGAACAAAGGCCCAGAGGAAATCCCAGACACCTCACAGGGGTTAAAGAAACAATTTATTACACACTGTCGGTTTAGGGAGAAAGATTATCAAGGTGCAGGAACCTGAATAGCTAAAGCTCCATTGCAGGAGAGGGAAAAAAAAACAATTCAATCGCTGATGCAATGTCCAGGGTCGAACCCGACACATAATCATCCCAGACAAAACTCCAAAACATTAAATCAGTATAACTGTAACAGACAATGTCAACTGCAGTAATTCTACGGTTATTGAGTGAATTTGAGAAGTGATTATTGAGAATGCATGTGTGTTTCCTTCTATTTCTTCCCACAATTCTGTAATGAAATGTTCCTATTATCACATGTCTTTCCCGAGTGCTGCAGCGGTGTCAAGATAACACAATATGTCAAATGAGGAATTTAATTCATCGATTAGAAACTTACACTTAACGTTTAGTGGAAAAAAATCCTACAGTTAACCTTGATAAAACTGGCAGCCAAGATGGCCACCGCAATTGGCATCTGAAACACCTTTTCACATTCCAAGGCCTCCAACATGTCTGATGAGCCTGGACTCAAATCACTGGCTTGCTCCAGTGAGTGAATTACCGAACATTACATTCATTAACACGGCATACAGGGCCCTCCTGACACGTTGACTTTGAAAGAGCAAATACCTCCAAGTGTGAATACTGGTTTCCTGAACCCTGGGGAGATAGAAGTTTCTAACCTTGAATCTCATTATAGGGTCCAGAGAATACAGTGAGGCAGTCATGAGACCCTCTGTCCATCTCTGTGAAAGCTGGGAGCTTCCCCTGGACAAAGACAGACAAGTCAGTGATTCAAACTGTGCAGAAGCTGAAGGGCTGTGTCTCCCTCTCCCTCTCTCCGTCTCTCTCTCCAGATAACATCACAAGTTAGAAAACCACATGCGACTGTGGGCCCTCCAAGCCTACAGATTACTACAAACAGAGACATCAGGGAAAGGAAGGCAGCTCCAAGTCTTCCTCCCAGAAACCCCTGAGCCATGTGGGCCAGCCACAAAGGACACTTCCAACAGCCAAAGACTTCAAGAACACAACATCGACCAGACGACCTCCGAATCGTCCAATCTCACAGAATGAGTATTTTATTTTTATATTTATTCTGGACTCCAATCTACACAAAAAATTTACTTCCCACTCTGTAATCTATTTGTGTATGATTCTTGTGTGAATGTATGCGTTCATGTGTGGTGTATTTTTTAATGATTTTATTCAGATCGGGATTATATTGTTAAGTATAATAAACTCATCTCTTTCGTGTTTAAATTCAAGAGAACCTGACCTATCAGATCCTTCACCATCACACCAAAGGTAAAAGGTAAAGTACTCACTGAGATGGTTAGCACATTCACTGTTTAAAAAGAACAAACAGTGTTGTGGTCAAATAAGAGGAAGGACAAGAGGAGCGAATGTCACCCCTCCCTACCTGGCCGTGACAACAGGCAGGGCTGGGGATGGAGAGAATATTGGAATGAACTCAGCTCAGCAATAAATAGATATCAGAGGTTGTAAACTTCCTGGTTCAGTCTCAGGCAATGGCCAGCGAGGGGGATGTAGATGCTGGATAGGGAATAGAGTTTGTGACAGAAGCTGAAGCAAATGGCTTCTGTCTTCTCAGGATTTAAATGAAAAGAACAGTAAATCAGTGAAATATGGTTTATGAATCTAATAGTTAGATACAGAGACTTACCAGGGACACCAATAATAGCGAGGATGGGATAGTACATACATTGAATCATCCTCAGAGCATAATAGTTCCGTAATTCTAATGTCATCCAATAATAATCTGCAGTAACCAGGCCAAACAAAGAGGATAAACTCCTGCTGCCCATTGTTGTAAAATTCCAATCTATTGTTCTCGGATTCTGATCCATTGTTGTAACATTCCAATCTATTGTTCTCGGATTCTGATCCATTGTTGTAACATTCCAATCTATTGTTCTCGGATTCTGATCCATTGTTGTAACATTCCAATCTATTGTTCTCGGATTCTGATCCATTGTTGTAACATTCCAATCTATTATTCTCAGATTCTGATCTATCCTCTCCCTCTGTCTGAAGCTGCTGATCTCTGTTAGTGCCGTAAGGTGATGCTGCTGCTGATACCGTGGAATAACACATTGAAAGGAGCCCCTTATTTATAGAAGTTGGAAACGCTCCAGTGACACAATTTGGGTCCATGGAGACTGACATTAATTACAGTCACTGAACAAACAGGTTTTGTTAACCCCTTTCAATTCAATACTTTTTGTACAATAGCAAAGTTGAACATTTACCTGGTCTCGAATGGATGCATGAGGGCTGTTGAGGGAAGCTATGGTGGAAAAAGCAGAGGCACTGGCCAGAATCTTTCAGGCATCCTTGGATATGGGAGTGATCGAAGTTGGAAACTCTCCAGTGACACAAAAGGTTCACGAATGTTCTTTTTGGAAGGAAATCTGCTGCCCTTACCTGGTGGTCTTCATGTGACTCCAGACCAACTCAATGTGGTTGGCTTTTACATGCCTTCGGAAATGGGGTAGCAAGCCACTCAGTTGCATCAAACCAGTCCGAAGTCAATAAAAAGGAATAAAACCGGATGGACTACCTGCATCGACCTAAGCACCGGAAACGACACGGACAAACCCAGCCCTGTCGACACTGCAAAGTCCTTACTAACATCTGGGGGCTTGTGCCAAAGTTGGGAGAGCTGCCCCACGGACTAGTCAAGCAGCAGCCTGACATAAAAATATATCTTGCTTGTAAAATCATGGGATAATAAATGACAAGCAGCACGGATAGGTTAATGGAAAATCTTTTCTGATAATCTTGATCGGGTTTGTTGATATAACTGTGAGTGTTAATGAGGATAGCGTGTTTCATGTTATAGAATCATAGACTCGTAGAAACCTTGAGGGACAGAAAGAGGCCACTTGGCCCATCGTGTCTGCACCCTCCGAAAAATGATCCACCTATTCTAATCCCACCTTCCAGCATTTGATCCATAGCGCTACAGATTATAACATTTGAGGTGCCCATTCAGACATATTTTGAATGAGTAGAGGGTTTCTGCCTCAAACATCCTTTGAGGCAGTGTGTTCCAGACCGTCACTAAAAGCAGGGGACCCAGTACTGAGCCATGTAGAACACCTCTGGAAACAGTGCTCCAGTCACTAAAATGCCCGACAACAATTACCCTTTGTTTCCTACCACTGAGCCAATTTTGTATTTTGGTTGTACAAGTTTTTCCTCATCTCACCTCTGATCTTTCTACCAATCACTGACCTCTCTGCTCAGGTGAATAGACCCTTCACCCCCACTCTATCCAGGCCACTCACAATTTTGCACATTTCAATCATATCTCCTCTCAGCCTTCTCTGATCCAAGGAGAACAACCCCAGCTTCTCCACGCTTTCCTCATAACGGCATTATTTCAGTCCTGGCAACATCCTCGTAAATCTCCTCTGTACCCTCTCGAGTACAATTACATCCTTTCTGTAATGTGGTTACCAGAACTGAACACAGTACTCAAGTAGTGGTCCAACCAATGATTTATACAGTTCCAGCATAACTTCCCTGCTCTTATATTCTGTACCTCGGCTAATAAGGGAAAGGATTCCATGTGCCTTCTTCACCACCTTATTGACCTGACCTGCTATTTTCAGGGATCTGTGGACATTGACTCCAAGGTCCTTTACTTCCTTCACACTTCTCAGCATTTTCCCAATAATTGTGTATTCCTTTACCTTGTTTCAGCTCCCCAATTGCAACACCTCACACTTCTCCAAGTTGAATTCCATTTGCCACTTTTCTGCCCATCTGACCAGACCGCCAATAACTTACTGCAGTCTACAGCTATCCTTCTTGCTATCTACCAAACGGAAAATCTTTGTGTCATCCGTAAATTTCTTGGTCATGCCCCCTACATTTACGTCGAAATCGTTAATATGCACCACAAAAAGCGGGAGACCCAGTACTCAGCCCTGTGGAATACCACTGGCAACAGCACTCCAGTTGCAAAAACGCCCGTCAACAATTACCCGTTGTTTCCTGCCACTGAACCAATTTTGTATCCACCTCGCTGCATTTCCCTGGATCCCATGGAATTTTCTTTTTGAACCAGTCTGTCATGTGGGACCTTGTCAAAAGCCTTGCTGAAATCCATGTAAACCACATCAACTGCACTACTTTCATCTATATTCCTTGCTACATCTTCAAAAAATTCGATCAAGTTGGTCAAAGAAGCTCTTCCCTTAACAAATCCATGCTGATTATCCTTGATTAACCTGTGCCTGTCTCAGTGACAGTTTACCCCGTCTCTCAGAATAGATTCCAATCATTTTCCCACTACTGAGGTTAGACTGACAGACCTGTAATTATTCAGACTATCCTTCACTCCCTTTTTAAACAGAGGTCCAACGTCAGCAATTCTCCAATACTCCGGCACCACAACTGTATCCAGTGAGGACTGGAAACTGATGGTCAGACTCTTTTCTATTTCCTCTGTTGCTTCTTTTAGCAACCTGGGGCACATTTCATTTGGATCAGGTGATTTATCAACTTTCAAGGATACTAATCCCATTAACGCTTCCTCTCTCAGTATGTTGATCACATTCAATAATTCACACTCTTCCTCCTTAACTACAATATCTGCATCCGCCCTCTTTTCTGAAGACACTAAAAGTATTCAATAAAACCATACCAATATCTTCCACCGCTACGCATAGGTTACCTTTTTGGTCTATTATGGGCCCTACTCTCCCCTTAGTTAACCTCTTACTCTTAATGCATTGAGAAAACATCTTTGGGTTCACCTTGACTATGCTTGCCAATATGCTTTCATGCTCTCTCTTTGCTGTCCTAATTTCCTTTTTAATTTGACCCTTCCACTTTCTGAACTCCTCGCAACATTCAGTAGTATTGAGTTCTCAGTGTCGGATATATGCTTCCCTTTTCTGTTTTATCTTACCCTGTAGGCTCCTTGACATCCATGGGACTCGAGATTTGGCCGCCTCCCCCTTTTTCTTTGTGGTAACATGTTTACCTTGAACCCCTGGAATGTCTACTTTGAATGCCTCCCAGTGCTCTGAGACTGATTTGCCTTCAAGTCGCTCTTTCCAGTTCACTTTTGTTCTTCAGTTTGGTAAAATTGGCCTTGCCCCAATTGAGAACTCTAACTCCTGTTCGATGTCTGTACGTTTCCATAATTATGTTAAAACTGACTGAATTATGATCACTCCCACCAAAATGCTCTCCCCGCCACTCCTTCAACCTGCCCATCGTCATTTCCTAAAACAAAGTCTAAAACTGCACCCTCTCTTGTTGGCCTTTCTACACACTGGACAATAACGTTGTCCTGAATGCACCTCAAAAATTCTGCTCCCTCAATTCTTTTCATACTAAAACTATCCTCGTTAACATCGGGGTGATTAAAGTCCCACACTATTACTGCCCTACTGTTCTTGCACTTCTCAGAGACTTGCCTACATATCTGCCCTTCTATCTCCCTCTGACAATTTGGCTGTCGAGATCACACTCCCTGCAGTGAGATTGCCCCTTTTTGGTTCCTTAGCTCAATCCATATGGTATCACTTGATGAACCTTCCAACATATCATCCCTCCTCACAGCTGCAAAAGATTCCTTGACCAAAATTGCAATTCCCCTCATTTCTTAACCGTCTCCCGATTGCATCTGAAAACCCTGTAACCAGGAACGTTGAGCTGCCATTCCTGTCCCTCCTTAAGCCATGTTTCTGTAATAACTATGATATCATACTGCCACATGTCAATCTTTGCCCTCAGCTCATCTGCTTTATTTGCTGTACTCCTTACATTGAAATAGATACCCCCGAGCACTGCCAAACCTTTTTTTATTTTCTCACACTCATTTCCTCTGTCTTCCAGACTCATCCATTAATTTTCCACCTTCCATTTTCATTTCTGATTTTGTCTCAGCTGAGTCTATCCTCAGGTCCTCATCCCCACTGGAAAACTAGTTTAAACCCTTCCAACAGTACTAGCAGTGTGGCCATTACAGAGACGTGGATATCACAGGGGCAGGAATGGATGTTGGATGTCACGGGGTTTAGATGTTTGAAAAGGAATAGGGAGGGAGGTAAAAGAGGTGGGGGAGTGGCATTGCTAATCAGGGATAGTATCATAGTTGCAGAAAGGGAGGTCGTCGAGGAGGGTTTGTCTTCTGAGTCATTATGGTTCGAAGTCAGAAACAGGAAAGGAGCAGTCACTTTGTTGAGAGTTTTCTGTAGACCCCCCAGTAGCAACAGAGACACGGAGGAACAGATTGGGAGGCAGATTTTGGAAAGGTGCAGAAGTAACAGGGTTGTTGTCATGGGTGACTTCAACTTCCCTAATATTGATTGGAACCTCCTTAGTGCAAATAGTTTGGATGGAGCAGTTTTTGTCAGGTGTGTCCAGGAAGGTTTCCTGACTCAATATGTCGATAGGCCGACTAGAGGGGAGACTATGTTGGACTTGGTGCTTGGCAATGAACCAGGCCAGATGGCAGATCTCTCGGCGGGAGAGCATTTCGGTGGTAGTGATCACAACTCCCTGACCATAGTCATGGAGAGGGACAGGAGCAGACGAGATGGGAAAATATATAATTGGGGGAAGGGAAATTACAAGGCTATTAGGCAGGAACTAGGGAGCATAAACTGGGAAACGATGTTTTCAGGCAAATGCACAACAGAAATGTGGAGGTTGTTTAGGGAGCACTTGCTGCGACTGCTGGATAGGTTTGTCCCGATGAGGCAGGGAAGGGATGGTAGGATGAAGAAACCTTGGATGACAAGAGTTGTGGAACAGCTAGTCAGGCGGAAGAAGGAAGCTGACTTAAGTTGAGGAAGCAAGGATCAGACAGGGCTCTAGAGGGTTGCAAGGTAGCCAGGAAGGAACTGAAGAATGGACTTAGGAGAGCTAGAAGGGGACATGAAAAACTCTTGGTGGGTAGGATTAAGGAAACTCCCAAGGCGTTCTACACTTATGTGAGGAACAAGAGGATGGCGAGAGTGAGGGTAGGGCCGATCAGGGATAGTGGAGGAAACTTGTGCCTGGATTTGGAGGAGGTAGGGGAGGTCCTAAATAAATACTTTGCTTCAGTATTCACTAGTGAGAGGGACCTGGTCGTTTGTGAGGACAGCGTGGAACAGGCTGATATGCTAGAACAGGTTGAGGTTAAGAGGGAGGATGTACTGGAAATTCTGAATGATACGAGGACAGATAAGTCCCCGGGGCCAGACGGGATATACCCAAGGATATTACGGGAAGCGAGAGAAGAGATTGCGCGCCTTTGGCGATGATCTTTGCGTCCTCAGTGTCCACTGGAGTAGTACCGGATGATTGGAGGGTGGCAACTGTTGTTCCCTTGTTCAAGAAAGGGAATAAGGATAACCCTGGGAATTTTAGACCAGTCAGTCTTACGTCGGTAGTGGACAAATTATTGGAGAGGATTCTGAGAGACAGGATTTATGATTACTTGGAAAAGCATGGTTTGATTGGAGACAGTCAGCATGGCTTTGTGAGTGGCAGGTCATGCCTCACAAGCCTTATTAAATTCTTTGAAGATGTGACAAAACACATTGATGAAGGAGGAGCAGTGGATGTGGTGTATATGGATTTTAGCAAGGCGTTTGATAAGTTTCCCCATGGTAGGCTCATTCAGAAAGTGAGGAGGCATGGGATACAGGGGAAGTTGGCTGTCTGGATACAAAATTGGCTGGCCCATAGAAGACAGAGGGTGGTAGTATTCAGCATGGAGCTCGGTGAGCAGTGGTCTTCCGCAGGGATCTGTTCTGGGACATCTGCCTTTTACGATTTTTATAAATGACTTGGATGAAGAAGTGGAAGGCTGGGTTAGCAAGTTTGCCGATGACACGAAGGTTGCTGGAGTTGTGGATAGTGTGGAAGGTAGTTGTAGGTTGCAACGGGACATTGACAGGATGCAGAGCTGGGCTGAGAAGTGGCAGATGGAGTTCAACCTGGAAAAGTGTGAAGTGATTCATTTTGGAAGGTCGAATTTGAATGCAGAATACAGGCATAAAGGCAGGATTCTTGGTAGTGTGGAGGAACAGAGGGATCTTGGGGTCCATGTCCATAGATCGTTCAAAGTTGCCACCCAAGTTGATAGGTTTGTTATGAAGGCGTATGGTGTGTTGGCTTTCATTAACAGGGGGATTGAGTTTAAGAGCTGCGAGGTTATGCTGCAGCTCTATAAGGCCCTGGTTCGACCACACTTGGAATATTGTGTTCAGTTTTGGTCGCCTCATTATAGGAAGGATGTGGAAGCTTTAGAGAGGGTGCAGAGGAGATTTACCAGGATGCTGCCTGGACTGGAGGGTATGTCTTACGAAGAAAGATTGAGGGAGCTAGGGCTTTACTCATTGGAGCGAAGAAGGATGAGAGGTGACTTGATAGAGGGGTACAAGATGATGAGAGGCATAGATAGAGTGGATAGCCAGAGACTTTTTCCCAGGGTGGAAAGGGCTATCACCAGGGGGCATAATTTTAAGGTGATTGGAGGAAGGTTTCGGGGAGATGTCAGAGGTAGGTTCTTTACACAGAGAGTGGTGGGTGCGTGGAATGCGTTGCCAGCGGTGGTAGTAGAAGCAGATACATTAGGGACATTTAAGCGACTCTTGGATAGGTACATGGATGATAGTAGATTGAAGGGTAGGTAGTTAGTTTGATCTTAGAGTAGGTTAAAGTTTCGGCACAACATCGAAGGCCGAAGAGCCTGTACTGTGCTGTACTGTTCTATGTTCTATTTTCTAAAACGTTCCACAAGGAATCCAGTCCTGGCTCTGTTCACGTGCAACCCGTTCGGCCTGTAAAAGTCCCATCTCCCCCAGAGCCGGTCCCAGTGTCCCAGGAATATGAATCCCTCCCTCCTTCAGCAACTTTCCAGCCAGGTATTCATCTGTCTTATCTTTCTATTTCTATACTAAGTTGCACCTGGCACTGCGAGTAATCTGGAGAATTCCACTTTTTGACTATGTTTGAGGTCCTGCTTGCTAATTTCTTCCCCACCTCCCTAAATTTTGATTGCAAGATCACATCCCTCTTTCTACCTAATTGGTTCCCATGTGGTCCACGATGTCTGGCTGTTCCCCTCCTGCTTCAAGATGTTCTGCCGTTGCTGAATGAGGTCCTTGACCCTGGTACCAGGGAGGCAGCACACCATCCTGTATTCACGTCTGTGGCCATAGAAACGCCTGTCTGTTCCCCTGACTATTGACTCACCTATCACTATGGCTCTTCCATTCATCCCTGTATCCCACTCTGCAGCTCAACCACCCGTGGCGCCATGGACTTGGCTCTGGCTGGACTCCCGAGGTGAAGCATTACTTTCCTCAGCATTCGGAACTGAATACCTGTTAGAGAGTGAGATATACTCAGGGGTCTCCTACACTACCTGACTGGTTCTTTTTTACTGCCTGATGATCACCCGTTCCCTCTCTCCCTGCATACTCTAAATCTGTGGGGTGACCACATCTATAAC
Source organism: Heterodontus francisci (assembly GCF_036365525.1). Classification (NCBI taxonomy): domain Eukaryota; kingdom Metazoa; phylum Chordata; class Chondrichthyes; order Heterodontiformes; family Heterodontidae; genus Heterodontus; species Heterodontus francisci. The sequence continues at coordinate 835,876 of NW_027141867.1, read as the reverse complement.
CATGCTGAAACTGTACAAACTGGTATATGAGAAGGAACAATATGTAGGGTTATGGGAAAAAGGCAGAGGATGGGATTAGGTGAATTGCTCATTCGGAGAGCCAAAGCGGACACGAAGGGCTGCAAAGCTGCTCTTTGCTGTAATAATTCTGATTGTTTTATTGCAGGATGATGCGCACGGGGACGCTGTGATGGGGCGTCTCAGATGGGTGTAATGGTGGAGAATGGGGGATCCATGGTGGGAAAGGGAAGTCGTCCTATGGGAACTGGTATCTTGGCAAGGACTCTCCGACAGCCTGTCCGGGTGGAAGGCATACAGGAAATATCCTCCCTGCATCCTTCTCCTCCTCCTTCTGAGGTAGCCTCCGGATTTCTGATGCCAATGCCTGTGACCTCATGATGCTGTTGATATGAAGGGTGCAGCAGAACACCATGAACTTGGACACCTGCTCCAGTGTGTACTGGAGGGCTACCTGCGAGCGGTTCAGACATCAGAAACATTGCTTCATCACACCGATGGTCTGTCCCACCATGTTCCTGGTGACTCCATTGCTCACTTGAGACAAAAGTTAATTGTGTGAGGTTGGTTGACGGTCGGAGGTGGTTTGGGGGTCAAGAAACATGAGCGGTGTCTAGACGGGGATTGTCTTTGTTGCGATTAGCCACATTATTGTTTTCCATGGAGCCCCGAAGTGGTGGGACCGTCTGACTGCTTCAGAATGAAGGTCTGGTGGCTGCTGACAGGATAGTGGACATTCACCAACATGATGTACTGGGCATGCTCACACACAAACTGTACATTAATGGAGTGAGAGTTCTTCCAGTTCCTGTACCTCTCCCCGTTGACATGGGGGCCCCGCAGAGCCACCTACACCATCAGGAATCCCGCTATCCTGACAAAGCCACGGGATATCTCATCCTGCTTCTCCCTGCTGAGGGAGTAAATGATGACATCGATGCTCACCCTCACCTCCCAGAATTATCAATGGACAACACACAGGCCTAGTAACTACTGGTCAGTTCGTGTAACATCAGTGGTAGGTAAGGTTTCAGAAATACTAATCAGGGAAAAAGGACAACACACACTTGGAGAGGTTTGAGTTAATTAAGGATTGTCAGCACGGATTTCCAAAAGGCAGATTATGCTTGATGAACTAATGGAATTAATTTCGATCATCAGAGAAGGTTGATGATGGGAATGTGATGGATGCCGTCTACCTGGATGTTATGAAATTATTTGATGAAGAACCAAACAAAAGCTTGATTAACAAAATTGAAGTTCAGGGAATAGCATCCAATTAGATCAAAAATTGTCCAAAGGACAGCAAAAAGAGAAATGTGTGAAATGGTTGTTTTTCAGACTGGAGGATGGTAGACAGTGATGTTCCCCAAGGATCAGTGCTCGGAACGCTGATCTTTTTTTCCTTGATATATATAAATGACTTGTACCTTGGAATGCAGAGTAGAGTTTCAAAATTTTCCGATGATACCAATCTTGTAGGTGTGGTAAACAGGGGGGATGATACAAACCTTCTGCAACAGGACATAGATAGGCTAGCAGAATGGACAGAGAAGTGGCAGGTGTAATTTAATACAGAGGAGTGTGAGGTGATGTATTCCGTCAGAATGAATAGGAAGGCAATATAGACTCAATGACACAGTTCTGAACGTTGTGCAGGAATAGAGGGACCTGGGCCTCCATATGCATTCGTCTTTGAAGGTACCAGGAAATATCAGGAGGGTGTTTAGCAAAGCATATCAGATCTTGGGCTTCATCATTAGAGGCAAAGATACAAAAGCAGGGAAGTTATGCTGAAACGTTATAAAGCTTTGGTTAGGCCCCAACTGGAGAACTTTGTCCAGTTCTGGTCACCACACGTTACGAAGGACGTGAAGGTCCCTGAGAGGGTGCAGAGGAGATTTAACAGAAAGGTTCCAGGGATGGCGGGGTTTTAGTTACAAGGTTTGAGAAAGGAAGTTTGAGGACTCGTCTACTGAGGTAGTATGGGCCGAGGTTAGAAACAGGAGAGGTGAGGTCACCCTGTTGGGAGTCTTTTATAGACCTTCAAATAGTTCCAGAGATGTAGAGGAAAGGATAGCGAAGATGACTCTCGACAGGAGCGAGAGTAACAGGGTAGTTGTTATGGGGGACTTTAACTTTCCAAATATCGACTGGAAATACTATAGTTCGAGTACTTTAGATGGGTCAGTTTTTGTCCAGTGTGTGCAGGAGGGTTTTCTGACACAGTATGTAGACAGGCCAACCAGGGGCGATGCCACATTGGATTTGGTACTGGGTAATGAACCTGGCCAGGTGTTAGATTTAGATGTAGGTGAGCACTTTGGTGATAGTGATCACAATTCGATTAGGTTTACCTTGGCGATGGGCAGGGACAGGTATATACCGTAGGGCTAAAGTTATAGCTGGGGGAAAGGAAATTATGACGCGATTAGGCAAGATTTAGGATGCGTAGGATGGGGAAGGAAACTGCAGGGGATGGGAACAATCGAAATGTGGAGCTTATTCAAGGAGCAGCTACTGCGTGTCCTTGATAAGTATGTACCTGTGAGGCAGGGAGGAAGTTGTCGAGTGAGGGAGCCGTGGTTTACTAAAGAAGTTGAAGCGCTTGTCAAGAGGAAGAAGAAGGCTTATGTTCGGATGAGAAGTGAAGGCTCAGTTAGGGCGCTTGAGAGTTACAAGCTCGCCAGGAAGGATCTAAAGGGAGAGCTAAGAAGAGCCAGGAGAGGACACGAGAAGTCATTGGCGGATAGGATCAGGGAAAACCCTAAGGCTTTCTATAGGTATATCAGGAATAAAAGAATGACCAGAGTTAGATTAGGGCCAATCAAGGATAGTAGTGGGAAGTTGTGTGTGGAATCAGAGGAGATAGGGGAAGTGTTAAATGAATATTTTGCGTCAGTATTTACAGTAGAGAAAGAAAATGTTGTCGAGGAGAATACTGAGATTCAGGCTACTAGGCTAGATGGGATTGAGGTTCACAAGGAGGAGCTGTTATCAATTTTGGAAAGAGTGAAAACAGATAAGTCCCCTGGGCCAGATGGGATTTATCCCAGGATTCTCTGGGAAGCCAGGGAGGAGATTACAGAGCCTTTGTCCTTGATCTTTATGTCGCCATTGTCGACAGGAATAGTCCCGGAAGACTGGAGGATAGCAAATGTTGTCCCCTTGTTCAAGAAGGGGAGTAGAGACAGCCCTGGTAATTATAGACCTGTGAGCCTTACTTCGGTTGTGGGTAAAATGTTGGAAAAGGTTATAAGAGACAAAATTTATAATCATCTTGAAAAGAATAAGTTCATTAGCGATAGTCAGCACGGTTTTGTAATGGGTAGGTCGTGCCTCACAAACCTTATTGAGTTTTTCGAGAAGGTGACCAAACAGGTGGATGAGGGTAAAGCCATGGATCTGGTGTATATGAATTTCAGTAAGGCGTTTGATAAGGTTCCCCATGGTAGGCTATTGCAGAAAATGCGGAAGTATGGGGTTGAAGGTTATTTAGAGCTTTGGATCAGAAATTGGCTAGCTGAAAGAAGACAGAGGGTGGTGGTTGATGGCAAATGTTCATCCTGGAGTTCAGTTACTAGTGGTGTACCGCAAGGATCTGTTTTGGGACCACTGCTGTTTGTCATTTTTATAAATGACCTGGAAGAGGGTGTAGAAGGGTGGGTTAGTAAATTTGCGGATGACACTAAGGTCGGTGGAGTTGTGGATAGTGCCAAAGGATGTTGTAGGGTACAGAGGGACATAGATAGGCTGCAAAGCTGGGCTGAGAGATGGCAAATGGAGTTTAATGCGGAAAAGTGCGAGGTTAATCACTTTGGAAGGAGTAACAGGAGTGCTGGGCTAATGGGAAGATTCTTGGTACTGAAGATGAACAGAGAGATCTTGGTGTCCAGGTGCATAAATCCCTGAAAGTTGCTAACTAGGTTAATAGGGCTGTTAAGAAGACATATGGTGTGTTAGCTTTTATTAGTAGGGGGATCGAGTTTCGGAGCCACGAGGTCATGCTGCAGCTGTACAAAACTCTGGTGAGACCGCACCTGGAGTATTGCGTGCAGTTCTGGTCACCGCATTATAGCAAGGATGTGGAAGCTATGGAAAGGGTGCAGAGGAGATTTACTAGGATCTGGCCTGGTATGGAGGGAAGGTCTTACGAGAAAAGGCTGAGGGACTTGAGGTTGTTTTCGTTGCAGAGAACGAGGCGGAGAGGTGACTTAATAGAGACATATAAGATAATCAGAGGGTTAGATAGGGTGGATAGTGAGAGATTTTTCCTCGGATGGTGATGGCAAACACGAGGGGACATAGCTTTAAGTTGAGGGGTGATAGATATAGGACAGATGTTAGAGGTAGTTTCTTTACTCAGAGAGTAGTAGGGGCGTGGAACGCCCTGCCTGCAGCAGTAGTAGACTCGCCAACTTTAAGGGCATTTCCGTGGTCATTGGATAGACATATGGATGAAAATGGAATAGTGTAGGTCAGATGGTTTCACAGGTCGGCGCAACATCGAGGGCCGAAGGGCCTGTACTGCGCTGTAATGTTCTAATTCTAATTCTAAAGGTTAGTTTGGAGAAGATGGAGTTGGTCTCCCTGGAGTAAAGGAGACTGAGAGAGATTTGCTTGAGGTGTACAGGAATATGATAGGCTTAGATACGATTGACAAGGAAAAACTGTTCCCATTAACTGATGAAACACGGACTATGGGACACAGATGGAAGGCTTTGGGTAAGAGATGCAGGGGGAATATGAGCAAGAACTTTTTTACACAGTGGATGGTAATGAGCTGGAACTCACTGCCCATGAGGATGGTGGAAGCCGAGACAATCAAAGATTTCAAAAGGAATCTGGATGGAGACCTGAAGGAAATGAACTTGCAGGGATGCGGGAATTGAGTGGGGGATTGGGACTGACTGGATCGTTCCAGAGAGAGCTGGCATGGAGGGGCCGACTGGCCACCTTCTGTGTCGTAAATATCTCTATCACTCTCTGTGACTCTGTGTTGGATATGTCTCCTGCTCCTGTCTGGAAAGATCCAGAAACATAGAAGTTCAATGAAACTGTGACCTTAACGGCCACTAACAGCTCTGTGCTCACCCTGGGGTGAGGCTCCAGGTCATGTTACAGGCGGTGACACAGCTCTGTGACCACCTCCTTATTGAATCAGAGTCACCTCACACATTGCTCCTGGGTCAGGTGTAGGTAGGCAAAGTGCTCTTGGAAAACCAGGGGTGAGTAGGGCAGAGCCCCCTACTCCTCCCTCTTTACAGAGCTTCCCCTCTCTGCAGCCTCTGCTCTATTTGTTGTTCATGTTACAGACCCAGAGACACTGTAACTACAGTCCGCATTGCTTGTCAAGACCTGGGTCACCAAATCCTCTGTCCTCCCTGCACGTCTGCAGCAGCTCACAACACAATCTCCAGAAAACCATCCACAGAACTGCCACTAACATTACAATAGCAGAAGTAAGTCAAAAGCCCCTCACCTGTAAGTTGGACGCCTGGTCCTTTTAAATAACACGAGAGGGGGTTCCTCGTGCTGCTAAATGTATGTTCAGCTGAGAGAGACTAACACAGGTGGTCAGTGGACATGCACAGACCAAGTTTCAAAGAAGTACATCAAAGCTGTCAGAATGGCTAATCTACGTCAATGCAAACCCTTCCTCACACTACCAGCACATGCATGGTATACCCAGGCTAGGTCCCTGCCCAGCACGGGGCACCACCAGGGAGAGATAGAGAGGGAAGGAAATTCACTTTAAAGGGGGACATGGAAACAGATTTGAAGGCAAAGGTTTTTCTAGAATATGGCAATGTACAGGGGAATTGGACTAATGGAGGGGTGAGGCCATGGAGGGAGTTCAAACACAAGAATGAGAATATTAAAATTAAGGTGCTGCCAGACCTGGAGCCAATGTAGATCAGTGAGCACAGGGGTAATGGGTGATCGGAATTTGGTGTGAGTTAGAATACAGGCAGCGGAGTTCTGGATGGGCTGTGGTTTACATGTATTTATAACTGGAAGGGTGACCAGGATAGAATTGGAATAGTCAAGTGTGGATTTAACAATGACAGGGATGAGGGTTTATGCAGCAAATGGGCTGAGGCAGAGGTGGTGATGGGTAATATTACAGAGGTGGTAGCAGGTAGGGTTTGTGATGGAGAGAATACGGAGATGAACTCAGCTCAGGATTAAATATAACAGATGTTGTAATCAGTCTGGTTTGCGTCAGATATTGGGCAGGGTGGGGTATGCTGTTGACTGATAGGAGATGGACTTCGTGATGGAGACCAATTACATTGGCTTCAGTCTTCCCAAAATTTGCATTGCAGAACAACATTTCAGTGAAATAGGGTTTACAGATCTCCTAGCCTGAAATAGAGACAGCAACAGCAGCAAAGATGAGAGAGTAAATGACAAGAACTGTAATACAGTGAGAAATGGTTTATCGAGCTCATAGCTGGAGATATTCACCAGGAATACAACGGCAGCAAGAAGGGCAGAATAAATGACAGGAGCAGTAATAAACTTAAACATGACTTATAGAATTAATAGCTTGATAGAGGGACTTACCAGGGACACCAATAGCAGCCAGGATGGGATAATAAATGTATTGAATAATAATCAGTGCACGATAGATACGAGTGTTTAATGAGTACCGATCATAATTTGTAGAAAGATAGTAAAGCTCCGAGGATAAACTCCTGTCCATTGTTGTAACATTCCAATCTATTGTTCTCAGTCGCTGTCCAATTGTTGTAACATTCCAATCTATTGTTCTCAGATTCTGATCCATTGTTTTAACATTCCGATCTATTCTCCTCAGATTCGAATCTATCCTCTCTCTGACGCTCTCTGAAGCTGCTGATCTCTGTGAGTGCTAATTTTCCCGCTGACACAATGATATAACACATTGAAAGAAACCCCTTATTAATAGAAGATGGAAAACTTCCAGTGACACAATTAGGGTCCATGGAGACGGACATTAATTACAGTCACTGAACAAACAGATTCAGTTAACCCTTTTCAATCCAATAATTTTTGTACCACAATAAACCCGACCATTTACCCGGTCTGGATGGGAAGAATGATGGTTGCTGTGGGAAGGATTGGTGGTAATAGCAGAGGCATTTTCCAGAATATTCCAATCCCCCTTAGATAGAGGCGTGATGACAGAATTCCACAGGCTCACCACTCTCTGGGTGAAAACATTCTCCTCATCTCAGTCCTGAAAGTTTTATCCTTAGACTACGACCCCTGGTTCTGGACTCCCCCGCCATCGGGAACATCGTTCCTGCATTTATCCTGTCAAGCCCTGTTAGAATTTTATAGATTTCGATGAGATCCCTCCTCACTCTTCTGAACTCCAGCGACTTTAATCCGAACTGACTCAATCTCTCCTCACACGTCAGTCCCGCCATCACAGGAATCAGTCTGATAAACCTTCGCAGCACTCCCTCAATAGCAAGAACATCCTTCCTCAGATAAGGAGACCAAAACTGCACACAATATTGCCGCTGTGGCCTCACCTTGGCCCTGTATAATTGCAGCGACATCCCTGCTCCTGCACTCGCATTCTCTCGCTTTGAAGGCCAACATAACATTTGCCTTTTGTACTGCCTGTTGCACCTGCATACTAACTTACAGCGACTAATGTACGAGAACACCCATGTCTCGTTGCATGTTCCCCTCTCTCTGTTTATAGCCGTTCAGATAATAATCTGCCTTCCTGTTTTTGCTACGAAAGTAGATAACCTCACATTTATCCACATTATACTGCATCTGCCATGCATTTGCCCACTCACTCAACCTGTCCCTATCACCCTGAAGCCTCTCTGCATCCTCCTCAAAACTCACCCACCCACCCAGTTTTGTGGCATCTGAAAATTTGGAGATATTACAATTAGTTCCCTCATCTAAATCATTAATATATATTGTGAATAGCTGGGGTCCTAACACTGATCCCTGTGGTACCCCACGAGTCACTGCCTGCCATTCAGAAAAAGACCGTTTTACTCCTACACTTTGTTTCCTGTCTGCCAACCAATTTTCTATTCATCACAATACATTACCCCCAATCCCATGCGCTTTAATTTTACACCCTAATCTCTTATGTGGGACTTTGTTAAGAGCCTTCTGAAAGTCCAAATAAACACATCCACTGGCTCCCCGTCATCAACTTTACTGGTTACATCCTCGAAGAATTCCAGTAGATTTAACAAGCATGATTTCCCTTCCGTAAATCCATGATGACTCTGTCGGATTCTACCACTGTTCTCCAAGTGCTCTGCTATAAAATCTTTGATAATGGACTCTAGAATTTTCCCCACTATCGAAGTCAGGCTGACTGGTCGATAATTCCCTGCTTTCTCTATACATCCCTTTTTAAATAGTGGGGTTACGTTACCTGCCGTTCAATCTGTAGGAACTGTTCCAGAGTCTATAGAATCTTGAAAGATGACCACCAATGCATCCACTATTTTTTGGGCCACTTCCTTAAGTACTCTGGGATGTAGATTATCAGGCCCTGGGGATTTATCGGCCTTCAATCCCATCAAATTCCTCCACACAATTTATCTGCTAATAATGATTTCATTCAGTTCCTCTCTCTCACTAAACCCCGTGTTCCCCAACATTTCTGGTATGATATTTGTGTTCTCCTTTGTGAAGACAGAACCAAAGTATGCATTTAGTTGGTCAGCCATTTCTTTGTTCCCCATAATAAATTCCCCTGTTTCTGACTGTAAGGGGCCTACATTTGTCTTAAACAATCCTTTCCTCTTCACATACCTATAGAAAACTTTACAGTCAGTTTTTATGTTCACTGCAAGGTTGCTCTCGACTTTATTTCCCCCGTCTTAATAAATTCCTTGTCCTTCCTTTGCTGAATTCTAAACTGCTGCCAATCCTCAGGTCTGTTGTTTTTGCTGACGAATTTGTATGCCTCTTCCTTGGATGTAATACTATCTCTAATTTTCCTTGTAAGCCATCAATTGGCTACCTTTCACATTTTACTTTTGTGCCAGAAGAGAGCAAACAATTACTGTGTTCATCCATGCACACTTTAAATGTTTGCCATTGCCTATCCACCGTCATCACTTTAAATAACGTTTCCCAATCCATCATAGCCAACTCGCGCCTCATAAGTTCGCAGTTTCCTTTATTAAGATTCAGGACCCTCGTCTCAGAATCAACTTGGTCACTCTCCACTTTGATGAAGAATTCTATCATATTATGGTCGCTCAACCCCAAGGGATGTCGCACAACTAGATTGTCAATTATTCCTCTCTTATACCTAGTCTAGGATGGCCTGTTCTCTAGTTGGTTCCTCAATGTATTGGTCCAGAAAACCATCCCGTATACATTCCATGAATTCCTCCTCTACGGTATTGTGAAAAATTTGATTTACCCAATCTCTTTGCAGATTAAAATAACCCATAATTACAGATGTTCCTTTATCGCATGCATCTCTAATATCCTGTTTCATGCCATTTCCAAGATCACCACTGTGGTTTGGGAGGCGGTGGCGCATTGGTATTGTCACTGGACTCGTAACCCACAGACCCAGGTTATTGCTCTGAGCTCTGAGGGCACGAGTTCAAATCCCACTACAGCAGAAGTTGGAATTTGAATTCAATTAATAAAAATCTGGAATTAAAAAGCTAGTCTAATGATGGCCATGAAACCATTGCAGATTGTTGTAAAAACCCATCTGGTTCACTAAAGTCCTTTAGGGAAGGAAATCTGCTGTCCTTACCTGGTCTGGCCTACATGTGACTCCTGACCAACAGCAATGTGGTTGACTCTTACATGCCCTCTGAAATGGCCTAGCAAGCCACTCAGTTGTATCTAACTGCTACGAAGTCAATAAAAAGGAATGAAAAACTCCCTTCCTAACAGCACAGTGGGTGTATTTACCCCACATGGTCTACAGCGGTTCAAGAAGGCAGCTCACCACCACCTTCTCAAGGGCAATTAGGGATGGGCAATAAATGCAGGCCTGGCCAGTGACGCCCACATCCCATGATGAATGAAAAAACATATACAACCCCCACTAACGTTTTTTGCCCCTTAGTGTTTCTCAGCTCTTCCTATGCAGATTCAACATTGTCAGAGCTAATATCTTTCCTCACTATTGCGTTAATTTCCTCTTTAACCAGCAAGGCAACTCCACCGGGGGTTGGAAATACGCCGTTTTACTGATGGTGTGAATATTTGGTAGGAAGCTCATCCCAAGACATCTCAAAGTTAACTATGTAACCAAGTGTGTGAACAGTTTGGCTTGCAGTCAAACATTTACAAAGGAGAGGGATGTAGGGTGTAGTTAGGAAATCTTTGGAACAGAGACAGAAAATAATGACTTCGGTCTTCTCAATATTTAATTGGCATTGCAGATGTGTGATGCAATACAATTTCGAAGGATAATTGAGGAGAGACAATGCAAGGTAAATGGTACAACGATAAAGGTGGTGAAAGAACAGACACCTGGGATGGTTGCACACAAATCGTTGAAGGTGGCAGGAAATTTTAACTAAATAGTTAATAAATATATGGGATCCTAGGTTTTATAAATAGAGGCAAAAAGAACAAAAGCAAGGACATTATGTGAAACATATAAAATACTAGTTCAGCTGCACCTGGAGTCTTGTGTCGAATACTGGGAACCACACTTTAGGAAGGAAATGAAGCCTTCGGAGAGGGGACATAACTGTTTTACTAGAATTTGTCCAGGCATGAGGGATTACAGTTATGTAGCTGGGGTTGTTCTTCTTAGAGCAGAGAACTTTCAGAGGAGATTTGATTGAGGTGTTTAACATTCGGAAGGGTTTAGATAAATTAAATAAAGAGAAACTGTTTCCAATGTCCAAGGGACTGGTAATCAGAGACACAGATTTAAGGCGATTGGGAAAAGAAGCAGACATAAGGATTTTGCTTCTGAATGGTTTGGATTTGGAATGAACTGTCTGATAGACTGATGGATACAGATTCAATAGTAGATCCCAAAAGGGAATTGGATAAATATCTGATGCAGAAAAAATGTTAGGATATAGTGAAAGAGTCAGGGAGTGGGAGTAACTGGATTGCTCTTTGAAAGGGCCAGCACAGACTTGATGGGCAGAATGACATCATTCAGGTTGTGCTATTCTATCATTCTGTGATGGTTCCCACCTGGACTTTCACAATTTTCCTATCCTTTCAACAGGTGTTTGATAAAGTACCACATAACAGCCGTGTTACCGAATTAGAAACACATGGGATTAAAGGACCAATGTCAGCCGTGGCTCAGTTTGTATCTCTCTCCCCTTTCAGATTCGAGGATCAAGTGTCACTGCAGGACTTGATCACAAGGATCAAGGCTGACAGTGCAGTGCAGTACTGAGTGAGTGTTGCACTGTCAGAGGTGCCGTCTTTTGAACAAAAAGTTAAGCCAACGCCCCACAGCACTAAAATAAAAGCAAAATGACTCTCAGGTGGAAGTTAAAGATCCCATTGGATTATTTCGAAGAAGCAGAGGGGAATTATCCTCAGTGCCCTGGTCAAGATTTACCATTCAATCAACATCACAAAAACAGATCTGATCATCATCACATTGCTACTTGTGGGATCTTACAGTGCAGAAATTGTCTGCCTGTTTCCCACATTACAAGAGTGACTACGCTTTAAAAAGTTCTCATTGTGTGTAAGGTGCTTTGTGACGTCTGACGGCCATGAAAGGCACTACATAAATGCAGCTTTTTAAAAAAATCAATGCCAGCATGCAGGAAATTATCTAAGTGATAGAAAGCAAAGAGTAGTGGAGAATGGTTATTGTTCAGTCTGGAGGGAAGTACACAGTGGGGTTCCCCAGGGTCACAGTCGGGATCACTGTTGCTGTATGTTATTGCCGTTGGGTTGTGTAAAGGGGGGATAATGTCAACGTTTTCAGATGGACATAAACGCAGAAATGTTAATAAACAGTGAGAAGGAGAGTAAGAGACATCAGGAAGACAGAAACTGACTGGTGAAATGGACAGGAACATGACAGATATAATTTAACACAGTGAAATGTGAAGTGAGACATTTGGATAGGAAGTATGAGGAAAAACAATATAAACTAAATGGTACCATTATAAAGTGGGAGGAGGATTAGAGAGACTGGGGGTGTACACACACAGATCATTGAAGGTAACATGTAGTGTCCTCGGTGTTAGAGAGAGAGATACAGAGTAATAAAATTGAGGAAGAAATGCTGATCTTTATACATCATTGGTTAGGTCCCAGCTGGAGAATTGTGTCTAATCCTGATCACCACACTTTGATAATTTTCTTTGTTCTTTGTTCTTTGATAAGGATGTCACTGACTTAGTGAAGATACAGAGGTGATTTACTGGAATGGTACCAGGGATCTGGGAATTCAGTTATGTGGAGAGATTGGAAAATCTGGGATTGTTCTCTTTAAAGCAGTGAAGGGTAAGAGGAGATTTAATATAGAATTCAAAATCATGAGGGGTTTTGATAGAGTATTTAATGTGAAACTGTTTCCAGTGTCAGAAAGTTCATTGTGAATAAGACACAGATTGAAGGTAATTGACAAAGAAGCAGAGGTGAAATGAGGAGAATTTTCTTCCACAGCAACTTGTTGGGATCTGGAATTCACTGCCTAAAAACATGGTGGAAGCAGATTCAATAATATTTTCAGAAAGGAATTTAACAAATACACGAAAAGAAAAAATAAACAGGAGTCTGTGGAAAGAGGATGGGAGAGGAACTAATTAAACAGCTCTCTCACAGAGACAGCACTGACACAATGGGGTGAATAGCCTTCTTCTGTGCTACATAAATCTCTGATTCTGAGAGTAAGAGAAAGAGAATGAAGAGAAAGGGAGAGAGAGAGTGAGAGGGTTGGTGAAAAGGGGAAAGGGAAATAGAGACAGAGTGAAAGAAAACTTTGCACCCGTTTTCGGGCGCAGGGATTGTGATTCGTGATCTTCCCATGCCCGTTCCTGTTGAGGCAGGTGACATACAAACTTCATGCTGCCTCCTCATTTCCATGAATTCTACGTGACCCCAGGGTGAACTACCCTGCTCACTGTCTGCACATTCAACAGGAACCTAACTGAATGTGAGGCTGGCATGTGTTTCAGCCAGGATTCAGCTCTTAAAGGCACTCTATCCCTTTTAAAGAGAAGCTGCATAGATTCACAGGAGGCTGCTGTTGCTGACTGTGATTTCTGCAATTGGAGACAAGGTAAATGGAACACTAGGACAGAGAGAGGTCTCTGCGGTTCATGGATGAGGTGCTAGGTTCCTTAGTCATGATGGGTGACAGGAGAAGAGAGCCCATGTTTCTGTGGGGTGGGGTGGAGACCCTCAAGCAACCCCCTCATCAGGGAATGGGAGCAGGTGGCCAGGGAGGTCAATGCAATAGGTCTGGCCCCGAGGACCTGGCAGCAGAGCCAGAAGAAGTTTAATGAGCTCACAAGGGTGGTCAATGTCACTGAATTCATCACCACATGACATCTCCTACCCCCAACATCACCAACCTCTCACACTGATCAATGTACCACACCCCCACCACTCACCCATCAGCAGTCCCTAAACTCAATACTCACACTCAACATTCACATACTCCACCTCACCCTCACACACCTTCCAATGATACCAGCCTCACACCCACCAATCACTGCTTCCACATACCTCCAGCTATTCAGCTATGGTAGGCACATCACCCAAACACAGAGCAACACAATCACTGACATTCTGCTCTCTCTCTTACAGGAGAAGGCGGCCCATAATCACTGGGATCAGCAGTGAACCGACAAGGGGCCTGGCATACCTTAATCCCCTGAGCCTGAGGGAGGAGCTGGTTCTCCATATCATGGGACCGGCTGTGACAGAGCCCGTAGCATCCGGCATCACCGACAGCATTCAGCATGATGCTATGTTCATGCCTTATGTCCCTTCTTAACTCCCACGTTCCCTCATCCTGCTGTCTGGGATGACCTACAAGTTGTAGACATTGATAGAGTCATAAAGTCATTGAGTTATTTAGAGAACAGAAGGAGGCCATTTGGCTCATCGTGTCCCTGCTAACGCTCCACGGAACTGTCCAGTGGGTGCCACACCCACCCGCGCCCCCCACACCCCATCCCCCCCCCCCCCCCGCCCCCCGGATGATCCCCGTATCTCTGCAAGTCTATTTCACGCAGATGGCCAACCACTTTCCTCTTGAAGTCATTTTTGTTGTCTCCTCATCCACCACCCTTGTGGGCAGCGAGATCCAGGTGATTAATACCAACTGTGTAAAAAGGCTTTTCCTCATATTCCCCCTTCATCTTCAGACCAAAACCTTCAATTTGTATACCCTAGTCTTTGTATCATTTGTTAATCCGAACCGTCTTTCCTTCTCTAACTGATCTAAGTGAGATTAACAGCCTGAGTAACAGGAAACAGAGAGTAGTGATGAACAGTTATTTCTCAGATTGGAGGAAGGTTTATAGTGGGGTTCCCCAGGGGTTGGTGATAGGGCCACTGTTTTTCTTGATCTATATTAATGACCTGTACGTTGATCTACAGGGCACAATTTCAAAATTTGCAGGCGACAGAAAACATGGCATTATTGTGAACAAAGAGGAGGACAGTGATGGACTTCAAGAGGACAGAGATAGGCAGGTGGAATGGGAGGACACGTGGCAAATGAAATTTAATGTGGAGACGTGTGAAGTGATTCATTTTGGCTGCAAGACCGCGAAGAAGCAATAGAAGATAAAGGATACAATTCTAAAGGGTATGCAGGAGCAGAGAGACCTGGGGGCTATATATGATCCTATTGTTGGAGGTGGCAGGCAGGTTGAGAAAGCAGTCAGTAAGGCATTCAGAATCCTGGGTTTAATAAATAGAGACAGAGAGTACAATAGCAAGGAAGCTTTGATGAAGCTTTATAAATCACTGTCTCCGTCTCAACTGGAATATTGTGTCCAGTCCTGGGCATCACAGTTCAGGAAGGTTGTGAAGGCATTAGAGAGAGTGCAGCAAAGATTTATGGGAATAGATTCAGGAATGAGAAATTCTGTTCTATGGATAGATTGGGGATGCTGGGGCTGTTCTGCTTGAAGAAAAAGTGAAGAGGAGACTTGACAGAAGTGTTCAAAGTTATAAGGGATCTGGAATGTGTGGATAGGGAGAAACTGTTGCCATTGGCGGATGGATCAAGACCAGAGGACACTGATTTAATGTGATTGGTAGAAGAACTAAAGGTGACATGAGGATAAACACAGTGAGTGGTTAGAATCTGGAATGACCTGCCTGAGAGTGCGGTGGAGGCAAATTAAACCTAATTTTCAAAAGGTAATGGGATAATTATCTGAAGATTAAAAAAATGCAGGTCTTTGGGAAGAGGCAGAGGCAGTGGGAGGAGCTGCGTGACTTTCACAGAGATCCAACATGGACATAAAGGGGCGAATGGCCTCCTACTGTGCTCTAACATTCCTATGATACTGTGACTCGCCACGTGCAGATTCCGGCTCTACACCATCCTCGAAGGTACATGCAGTGTTAATATTTGAGCTGGTGACTGTGAGTATCAGACCAAGTGAGGGGAATTCACCATCAGTGCTGTGCTGCTGCTCTCTCTCTCTCTGTCTCCTGGAGCTGCTGTGACTGGGAAGCTGGCACTTTTGGGTTATCATTGGAAAGTATGAAACCATCTGCTTCACGAATGTCCTTTCGGGAAGGAAATCTGCTGTCCTTACCTGGTCTGGCGGACATGTGACTCCAGACCCACAGCAATGTGGTTGACTTTTAACTGCCCTCTGAAATGGCCTAGCAAGCCACTCAGTTCAAAGGCAAATCGAGATGGGCAGCAAATGCTATTCTTGACAGTGACACACAAATTCATGGAAGGATAAAAAAAAGATCATAAGGTTTGGGGTGACGAATTGTGGTGGGATGGAAAGCAGGACGGCCATTGTCCCATGAGTGGAGTCCCGAAATTTTTCGATGATACAAAATTTGGAGGAGGGGCAAAGAATCAGGATGATATGAAGCACCTGCAACAGGACACAGACAGGCAAGCGGACTGGGCAGACTACTGGCAGATGGAATTTAATAGAGAGGAGTTTGAGGTGATGCATTTTGGCAGTAGGAATAGTGAGACGTTACATAGACTAATAGCACAGTTCTAAAGAGTGTGCAGGAGCAGAGAAACCTGCCGGTGGATTGATCAGTGAAGATAACAGGACTTATTGAGAATGGTCAGCAAAGCATATGGGATTTGGGTTTAAAACAGAGGCATTGAGGACAAAAGCAGGGATGTTATGCTTAACATTTATAGAAAATTGGTTAGGCTCCAACTGGAATATACTGTCCAGTTCTGGTCACCACACGTGGGGAAGGGTGTGAGTGTTTTTGAGAGGGTACAGAGGAGGTTTACCAGAATGGGGGAGCGGAGGTTAGTTACAAGGTAAGTTTTGAAAATGTGCCTTTGTTTGCCTTCGAACAAAAGAGATTGAATGGATATTTTATCGAGGTTTATGAGATTATGACAGGCTTAGATAAGTTAGACAAGGAAAACTGTCCCTATTAACTAATAGTACAAGAACTAGGGACATAGATTGAACGTTCTGGCAAGAAATTCAGGGAGAATATGAGGAAGAACTTTTTTATTTTACACAGCGAGTGGTAATGAGCTGGAACTCGCTACCCACAATGGTGGTGGAAGTGGAGACGAACAATGATTTCCAGAAGAAACCGGATGGACAGTTGAAGGAAAGAAACTTGCTGAAACACGGGAATTGAATGGGGGAATGGGACTGACTGGATTACTCTGCAGAGAGAGAACATGGTCTCAATCTGTACCATAAATGACTCCATGAATCCAGCACCAGTCAGAGTGACATCAGTGTTTACAACCTACACTATGTCCAGCAACAACTCATCAAGCCTCCTTAGACAGCACCTTCCAAATCCGCGACCTCTAGCACCTGGAAGGACAAGTGCAGCAAATGCTGCACCACCACCTCCAGGTCGCACACCATCCTGACTTGGAACTATATAGCCGTTCCTTCACTGTCACTGGGTCAAATTCCTGGAACTCCCTTCCTAACAGCACTGTGGGTGTACCTACCCCACATGGACTGCAGCGGTTCAGAAGGCAGCTCACCACCACCTTCTCAAGGGTAACTAGGGATGGGCAACAAATACTGGCCTAGGCAGCGACGCCCACATCACATGAATGAATAACAAATGCTGCAACCACTGGGGTAGCAATGTATAGAAGCACAAGGCAAGACTGGCTGGAAGGCATCCAGGAAATATCCTCCCTGCCTCCTCCTCCTCTTCCTCCTGAGGTAACTTCCGGATTCCTGGTGCCAATGCCCGTGTCCTCATGATGGTGATGATATGAAGGGTGCAGCAGAACACCATGAACTTGGACACCTGCTCCAGTGAGTACTGGAGGGCTCTGTCCGAGCGGTTCAGACATCGGAAACATTGCTTCATCACACCGTGGATCTGTTCCACCATGTTCTTGCTGGCTGGCAGTGGAAAGTGGGGTTTGGGGTGTGGAATCTTGAGCCATATATGGGGGCGGGGGGGGGACAAATTGTCTCTGAGGAGCCACATTCTGATTCTCCTTGAAGGCCTGAAGACGTTGGGAATGGCTGACTACTTCAGAATGAAGGTATGGTGGCTGCTGCCAGGATAGTGGACATACACCAACATGATGTACTGGGCATGCTCACACACCAACTGTACATTAATGGAAAGAGAGTTCTTCCAGTTCCTGTACCTCTACCCGTTGATATGGGGGCCCCGCAGAGCCACTTACACCATCAGGAATCCCGCTGTCCTGACAAAGCCACGGGATCTCTCATCCTACTTCTCTCTGCTGAGGGAGCAGACAGTATAATTCACCTCACCCGGCCTCTGTCACACAATAGATACACCAATGGACAACCTAAAGAGAGATAATGGAGACGTCACCCGTTCCTGCCTGGAAAGATCCAGATCCATAGAAGTTCGATGCAACTGTGAACTTAACCGTCGCTGACAGCTCCGTCCTCACCCTGGTGTGAGGCTTTAGGTCATGTTACAGGAGGTGACACAGCTCTGTGACCACCTCCTTATTGAATCAGAGACACCTCACACACTGCTCCTGGGTTAGGTATAGGTGGAAACAGTGCTCTTGGAAAACCCGGGGTGGTTAGGGCAGAGCCCCCTCCTCCTCCCTCTTTACAGAGCATCTCCTCTCAGCAACCTCTGCTCCATTTGTTGGACACGTTAGAGACCCAGAGACACTGTAACTACAGTCCCCATACCTCGTTTAGAGTTGGACCACCAAATCCTCTTTCCTTCCTAAATGTCTGCAGCATCTCACAACACAACCTCCAGAAAAAACATCCACAGCACCTCCACTAACTTTATAATCGCAGATGTAAGTCAAAAGCCCCTCACCTGTCAGTTGGATTCCTTGGTCCTTTTAAATAACACGAGAGGGTGTTCCTCGTGCTGCTGAATGCATGTTCAGCTGAAAGTGACTAATACAGGCGGTCAATGGACATGTACAGACCAAGCTGCAAAGACAAAGAACAAAGAACTAAGAATAAAGAACAGTACAGCACAGGAACAGACCATCCGGCCTGCCAGGCCTGCGCCGATCTTGATGCCTGCCTAAACTAACACCTTCTGCACTTCTGGGCCCTTATCCCTCTATTCCCTTCCTATTCATGCATTTGTCAAGGTGTCTCTTATACGTCACTATCGTATCTGCTTCCACTGCCTCCCCTGGCAGCAAGTTCCAGGCACTCACCACCCTCTATATAAAAAACGTGCCTCGCACATCCCCTCTAAACTTTTCCCCTCGTACCTTAAACCTATGTCCCCTAGTAACTGACACTTCCACCCCGGGGAAACGCTTCTGACTATCTACTCTCTCCATGCCGCTCATAACTTTGTAAACCTCTATCATGTTGCCCCTCCACCTCCGTCGTTCCAGTGAAAGCAATCCACGTTTTTCCAACCCCTCCTCATAGCTCATGCCCTCCACACCGGGCAACATCCTGGTAAACCTCCTCTGTACCCTCTCCAAGGCCTTCACGTCCTTCTGATAGCGTGGCGACCAGAATTGCACACAATATTCTAAGTGTGGCCTAATTAAAGTTCTGTACAGCTGCAACATGACTTGCCAATTTTTATACTCTATGCCCCGACCGATGAAGGCAAGCATGCTGTATGCCTGTTTGACTATCTTATCCACCTGCGTTGCCACTTTCAGTGACCTGTGGACCTGTACCCGTAGATCTCTCTGCCTGACAAACCTCCTAAGGGTACTGCCATTCGCTGTATACCTCCCACTTGCATTAGACCTTCCAAAATGCATGACCTCACATTTGTCTGGATTGAACTCCATGTACCATTTCTTCGCCCAAGTCTCCAACCGATCTATATCCTGCTGTATCCTCTGACAATCCTCATCATTATCCCCAACTCCTCCAAACTTTTTGTCATCCGCAAACTTACTAATCAGACCAGCTGCATTTTCCTCCAAATCATTTACATATACTACAAACAGAAAAGGTCCCTGCACTGATCCCTGCGGAGCACCACTAGTCACATTCCTCCATTCAGAAAAACACCCATCCACTGATACCCTCTGTCTTCTATGACCGAGCCAGTTCTATATCCATCTTGCCAGCTCACCTTTGATCCCGTGTGACTTCACCTTGTGTACCAGTCTGCCATGCGGGACCTTGTCAAAGGCTTTACTAAAGTCCATATATACAACATCCACTGCCCTTCCTTCATCAATCATCTTCATCACTTCCTCAAAAAACTCAAACAAATTAGTAAGACACGACCTCCCCTTCACAAAACAATGCGTTTTAGTACCACAATAAACTGGACCCGGTCTACATGGGATATATGAGGGTTGTTGAGGGAAGGAATGGTAGAAAGATCAGAGACAATGGCCAGAAGCTTCCAATCCTCCTTGGATATGAAAGTGTTATCAAAGGACTGGAGTGTTGTAAATGTTACACCCTGTTTACAAAAGGAGACATTAGATCAACCCAGTAACCTCTGACCAGTCCCTCTAAAGTCGATGGTTGGAAATTTCCAGAGGCCGTAACCGAGTACAAAAATATATCTTTCTTGGATAACATGGGATAATAAATGACAACCAGCACCATAGGTGAATGCAAAATCGCGTCTGATCATCTTGATCAAGTTCATTGATGACTTAACTGTGAGTGTTGATGAGGATAGTGTATTTCGTGTTATGTATGTGAACTTTCAAAAGGCTTGTGATCAAATGACATTTCATACACTTGTTATGAAAAGTGGAACACATGGATTAATGTGACAGTGATAGTGTGGATATGACACTGACTCAGGGACAGAAAGCAGAGAGAAGTGGTGAACAGACACTGTTCAGACTGGGGGAGCGGAGTATAAAGGGCTGTTTCTCAGAGGTCGCATTTTGGAAACAGTGCAGCTCCTGACAAATCAATAGATATATAAATGAAAGAGACGTTTATGTAAAAATAAAACAATTTCAACTCTTGCAGATGATATGAAACTCATAACTAAGGGTGGGAAAAATACAGACCACAGAATGATCCAACCTCACAGAACTTTTATTTATTTATTCTGGACTCTATCCAAAACAAATTTATTTCTCACTCTGTAATTTATTTGTGTGAGATTTTCGTGCGAGTGGGTGCGTGAATGTGTAGCGTTTATTTTTACGAATTTATTCAGATCCAGTTTAGATTGTTAAGTATAATAAACTCACCTCTTGTTTAAACACGAGAAAACCTGTCTGATTGGTTCTTTCACGATCACAATAATGGTAAAAGGTAAAAAACGCACTGAGGTGGTCAGCATGTCCACTGCTAAAATGGAATAAACCTAGTTGTGATCAAATAAAAGATAGGACAAGAAGAGAGCCTGTGACCACTCCTCACCTGGCTATATCAGAAATGTGGAGGTTCCAGGGATTGTAACGCAATGACAAACGAGAAATTAGTAGTGGTAAAAATAATTGATCCTGAGAATAAAAATTTAAAATTTCAATGCAGATTTTATTGTGGTTTTCACTGCTAGACAACAAAAATGTCCACATTCGAAGACAGTACCTTCTGATGCCAGAGTATACGATTATATGAACATACGAATTCGGAGCAGGAGTAGGACACTCCGACATTCAATAAGATCATGACTAATCTGATTGGAACCGCGACTCCACATTCCCACCTATCCGCGATAACCATTCAATCCCTTGCTTATCAAGAATCTATCTACCTCTGCCTTACAAATATTTAAAGACTCTGCTTTCACTGCCTTTTGAGGAAGAGATTTCCAAAGACTCACGACTCCTCAGAGATAAAATATTCTCCTCAACTCTATTTTAAATGGGCGACCCATTAATTTTAAATAGTGACCTTTAATTCTAGATTCTCCCAGAACGGGAAACATCCTTTCCACATCCAACCTGTCAAGACCCCTCAGGATCATATATGTTTCAATCAATTCGTCTCTGTCATTTGTAAATTTCGGTGGATATAAGTCTCAAATGGCTGTAACAGAAATGTGGAGGTTCTAGAGATCGTAACCCAATGACAAACGAGCAATTGGAAGTGTCAGAGTCACCGAGTTAAACAGCACAGAAACAGTCCCTTTGGCCCACTGTATTTGTGTCGGCTATCAAGCCTATCCATTCTGATCCCATTTTCCATCACTTCGCCCATAACATTGTAATCTATGGCGTTTTATGTGCTCATCTAAATACATCTTCAATGTTGTGAGTGTTCCTGCATCTACCACCCCTTCCGACAGTGTATTCCAGATTCCAACCACCCTCTGGGTGATTTCCTTTTCCTCAAATCCCCTCTAAACCTCGTGCCCCTTACTTTAAATCAACTCTCTGGGTTACTGACACCGCCGCTATGGGGAATACGTTTCTTCCTATCTACCCTATCAATGTCCCTCAGAATTTTGTGTACCTCAATCATGCCCCCCCCTCCCTCAGCCTTCTCTAAGGAAAACAACCCGAGTTTATCCAGTCTCTCTTCATAGCAGAAATACTCCAGCCCATGCAACATCCTGGTGAATCTCCTTTGCACCCTCTCCAGTGCAATCACATCCTTCTTATCGCGTGGTGCCCAGAACTATACACAGTACTCCAGCTGTGGCCAAACTTGCGTTTTGTACAGCTCCATCATAACTTCCCCACTCTTATATTCGATGCCTCAGCTAATAAAGGCAAGCATCTTATATGCCTTCCAAACCACTTGTGCTGCTGCCTTCGGCGATCTATGGACAAGTCCACAAATATCCCTCTGACATTCTGTACTTCTCAGCGTGCGACCATCCATTGTACATTCCCTTGCTTTGGTAGTCCTCCTAACATGCATCACGTCACATTTCTTAGGATTAAATTCCATTTGTCGCTGCTCTGCCCATCTTACCAGCCCATCTATATCGTCCTGTAATCTAAGGCTTTCCTCCTCACTATTTATGACACCACCAATTTTTGCACCATCTGTGAACTTACTGATCATACCTTCTATATTCACGTTTAAGTTATAGATGTACACTACAAACAGCAATGGTCCCAGCACCGATCCCTGTGGTACACCACTGGTCACAGGCTTCCAATCACAAAAACAACCCTCGACCATCACCCTCTGCCTCATGCTAGTAAGCCAATTTTGGATCCAATTTGCCAAATTGAGCTGGATCCCATGGGCTCCTACCTTAGAAACATAGAAAATAGGAGCAGGAACAGGCAATTCGGCCCTTCAAGCCTGCTCCGCCATTCATTAAGATCATGGCTGATCATCCAACTCAGTAACCTGTTCCCGCTCCCCCGCTCCCCCCTCCATATCCTTTGATCCGTTTTAACCCAAAAGTATATCTGACTCATTTTTGAAAATATACAATGTCTTGGCCTCAACCGCTTTCTGTGGCAGCGAATTCCACTGGCTCACCATTCTCAGGGTGATGAAATTACTCGTCATCTCAGTCCTGAAAGGTTAAACCCTTATCCTTAGTCTATGACCCCTGGTTCTGGACTCCCCCACCATCGGGAGAATCAGTCCTGCATCTACCCTGTCAATTCCTTTCAGAATTTTATAGGTTTCAATGAGATTCCCCCTCACTCTTCTGAAGTCTTGTTAAATCCTAATCCTCAATCTCTTCTCATACCTCAGTCCCACCATCCCAGGAATCAGTCTGGTAAACCTTCGCTGCACTCCCTCTATAGCAAGAACATCCTTCCTCAGAGAAGGAGAACAAAATTTCACACAATATTCCAGATATGGCCTCACCTGGAATACTCATGGACAAAGACGAGAGTGGTCCTAAAGGAAGAGTGCTAAATTGGGGGAAGGCCAACTATACCAAAATTCGGCAGGAGCTGGGGAATGTAGATTGGGAGCAGCTGTTTGAATGTAAATCCACATGTGATATGTGGGAGGCTTTTAAAGAGAGGCTGATTAGCGTGCAGGAGAGACATGTTCCTGTGAAAATGAGGGATAGAAATGGCAAGATTAGGGAACCATGGATGACAGGTGAAATTGTGAGACCAGCTAAGAGGAAAAAGGAAGCATACATAAGGTCTAGGAGGCTGAAGAAAGACGAAGCTTTGAAAGAATATCGGGAATGTAGGACTAATCTGAAACGCAGAATTAAGAGGGCTAAAATGGGCCATGAAATATCTTTAGCAAACGGGGTTAAGGAAAATCCCAAAGCCTTTTATTCATATATAAGGAGCAAGAGGGTAACTAGAGAAAGGATTGGGCTACTCAAAGACAAAGGAGGAAAGTTATGCGTGGAGTCAGAGAAAATGGGTGAGATTCTAAATGAGTACTTTGCATCGGTATTCACCGAGGAGAGGGACATGACGGATGTTGAGGTTAGGGACAGATGTTTGATTACTCTAGGTGAAGTCGGCAGAAGGAGGGATGAAGTGTTGGGTATTCTAAAAGGCATTAAGGTGGACAAGTCCCCAGGTCCGAATGGGATCTACCCCATGTTACTGAGGGAAGCAAGAAAGGAAATAGTTGGGGCCTTAACAGATATCTTTGCAGCATCCTCAAACACGGGTGAGGTCCCGGAGGACTGGAGAATTGCTAATGTTGTCCCCTTGTTTAAGAAGGGTAGCAGGGATAATCCAGGTAATCATAGACCGGTGAGCCTGACGTCAGTGGTAGGGAAGCTGCTGGAGAAGATACTGAGGGACAGGATCTATTCCCATTTGGAAGAAAATGGGCTTATCAGTGATAGGCAACATGGATTTGTGCAGGGAAGGTCATGTCTTACCAACTTAATAGAATTCTTTGAGGAACTGATGAAGTTGATTGATGAGGGAAGGGTTGATGAGGCGCATGGGGTCCAAGGTGTACTAGCTAGATGGATAAAGAACTGGCAGGGCAACAGGAGACAGAGAGTAGCAGTGGAAGGGAGTTTCTCAAAATGGAGACGTGTGACGATTGGTTTTCCACAGGGATCCGTGCTGGGACCACTGTTGTTTGTGATGTACATAAATGATTTGGAGGAAAGTATAGGTGGTCTGATTAGCAAGTTTTCAGACGACTCTAAGATTGATGGAGTAGCAGATAGTGAAGGGGTCTGTCAGAGAATACAGCAGAATATAGATAGATTGGAGAGTTGGGCAGAGAAATGGCAGGTGGAGTTCAATCAGGGCAAATGCGAGGTGATGCATTTTGGAAGATCCAATTCAAGAGTGAACGATACAGAAAATGGAAAAGTCCTGGGGAAAATTGATGTACAGAGAGATTTGGGTGTTCAGGTCCATTGTTCCCTGAAGGTGGCAACGCAGGTCAATCGAGTGGTCAAGAAGGCATACGGCATGCTTTCCTTCATTGGACGGGGTATTGAGTACAAGAGTTGGCAGGTCATGTTACAGTTGTATAGGACTTTGGTTCGGCCACATTTGGAATAATGTGTGCAGTTATGGTCGCCACATTACCTAAAGGATGTAGATGCTTTGGAGAGGGTGCAGAGGAGGTTCACCAGGATGTTGCCTGGTATGGAGGGCGCTAGCGATGAAGAGGGGTTGAGTAGATTAAGATAATTTTCATTAGAAAGACGGAGGTTGAGGGGGGACCTGATTGAGGTGTACAAAATCATGAGAGGTATAGACAGGGTGGATAGCAAGAAGTGTTTTCAAAGAGTGGGGGATTCAATTACTCGGGGTCACGAGTTCAAAGTGAGAGGGGAAAAGTTTAGGGGGGGATATGCGTGGAAAGTTCTTTATGCAGAGGGTTGTGGGTGCCTGGAATGCGTTGCCAGCGGAGGTGGCAGACGCGGGCACGATAGCGTCTTTTAAGATGTATCTAGACAGATACATGAATGGGCAGGAAGCAAAGAGATACAGACCCTTAGAAAATAGGCGACATGTTTAGATAGAGGATCTGGATCGGCGCAGGCTTGGAGGGCCGAAGGGCCTGTTCCTGTGCTGTAATTTTCTTTGTTCTTAGTTCTTTGTTCACCGAGGCCCTGTACAATTGCCGTAATGCATCCCTGCTTCTGTACTCGAATCCTCTCGCTATGAAGGCCAACATACCATTTGCCTTTTTTACAGCCTGTTGCACCTAAATGCTACCCTTCAACGACTGATGTACGGGAACACCCAGCTCTCGTTCCATATTCCCCTCTCTCAGTTTATAGCCGTTCAGATAATAATCTGCCTTCCTGTTTTTGCTGCCGAAGTGGATAACCTCACATTTATCCATATTATACTGCATCTGACATGCATTTGCCCACTCACTCAACTTTTCCAAATCACCCTGAAGCCACACTGCATCCCCCTCACAACTCATCCTCCCACTCAGTTGTGTGTCATATGCACATTTGTACATTTTACATTTAGTTCCCTCATCTAAATCACCAATATATATTGTGAATAACTGGGTTCCCAGCACCAATCCCTGCGGTACCCAACTCGTCACTGCCTGTCATTCAGAAAGAGACCCGTTTATTCCTGCACTTTGTTTCCTGTCTGACAACCAATTTTGTATCCATCGCAATAGACTACCTCCAATCCCATGTGCTTTAATTTTACACGCTACACTCTTATGTGGGACTTTCTCGAAAGCCTTCCGAATGTCCAAATAAACCACATCCACTGGCTCCCTCTCATCAACTCTACTAGTTACATCCTGGAAGAATTCTAGTAAATATGTCAAGCATGATTTCCCTTTCGTAAATCCGTGTTGCCTCTGTCCGATTCTACCACTGTTCTGAAAGTGCTCTACTATAAAACCTTTGAGAATGTGCTATCGAATTTTCCCCACTACCAACGTCAGGCTGCCTGGTATATAATTCCATGTTTTTTCTCTACCTCCCTTTTTAAAATAGTGGGGTTACATTATCTATCCTCCAATCTGTAGGAACTGCTTCAGAGTCTATAGAATCTTGAAAGATGACCACCAATGCATCCACTATTTCTAGGGCCACTTCCTTAAGTACTCTGGGACTTCTTAAGTACTTCTTAACCCTAGTCCCATGCGGGACCTTATCAAAAATCATCATCTACACATCGAGTCACCTGCTTGAATGATTCAGTCAAATTTTGAGATATGATCTCCCTCTGACAAAGACTGACTATCCCTGATTAATCCCTGGCTCTTCATGTGGAGATTAATCCTGTCTGTCAGGTTTTTTCTCGAATAGTTTCCCTACCAATGATGTTAGACTCACTGGCCTGTAATTACATGATTTATCCCTGCTTCTTGAATAATGGTAACCTATTCACTATTCGCCAGTCCTCTGGCACCTCTCCTGTGGCCAGAGAAGTGGTAAAAACAATTCACTCTGAGAAAAAGAAATCATTTCATTGCAGATTTTAATGTGGTTTTCACTGCTATAACACTCAAATGGCCACATTCGAAGCCAGTACCTTCTGAAGCCAGAGCACACGAACATATGAACATAGGAATTAAGAGTAGGAGTAGGCCACTCGGCCCCTCGAGCCTTCTCTGCCATTCAATAAGATCAGGGATAATCTGACTGCAAACTCGACTCCACATTCCCACCTACCCCCAATATCCACATTCCCACCTACCCCTGATACCCCTTTCTTATCAAGAATCTATCTACCTCTGCCTTAAAAAATATTGAAAGACCCTGCTTCCACTTCCTTTTGAGGAAGAGAGTTCCAAAGACCCACGACCCTCTGAGAGAAACCAATTCTCCTCTTTCCTGTTTTAATAGGGCGACCCTTTACTGTTAAATAGTGACCCCGAATTCTAGATTCTCTCACAAGAGGAAACATCCTTTCCGCATCCACCCTGTCAAGATCCCTCAGGATCATATATGTTTCAATCAAGCCGCCTCACACTCTTCTATACTGCAGCGGATACAAGCCTAGCCTGCCCATTCTTTCGTCACAAGACAATCCACCCATTTCAGGTATTAGTCTAGTAAAACTTTCCTGAACTGATTCCAATGCATTTGCATCCTTCCTTACATAAGGTGACCAATATTGTACACATTCCTCCAGGTGTGATCTCACCAATGCCCTGTATAGCTGAAGCATAATCTCCTTACTTTTGTATTCAGTTCCCCTCACAATCAACAACATTCCATTAGCTTTCCGAATGAATTGTTGTACCTGCATACTAGCCTTGTGCGATTCGTGCACTAGGATACCCAGATCCCTCTGCATCTCAGAGCTCTGCAATCTCTCACCATTTAGATAATATGCTTCTTTTTTACTCTTTCTGTCAAAATGGACAATTTCCCACTTTCCCACATTGTACTCCATTTGCCAGGTCTTTGGCCACCCACTTAACCTATCTATATTCCTTTGTAGCCTCCTTATGTCCTCTTCACAACTTATTTCCTTATCTATCATTGTGTCATCAGCAAATGTAGCAACCATACCTGCAGTCCCTTCATCCAAATCAGTTATATAAATTGTAAAAAGTTGAGGCC
Organism: Heterodontus francisci; assembly: GCF_036365525.1. Taxonomy (NCBI): domain Eukaryota; kingdom Metazoa; phylum Chordata; class Chondrichthyes; order Heterodontiformes; family Heterodontidae; genus Heterodontus; species Heterodontus francisci. The sequence continues at coordinate 807,922 of NW_027141867.1, read as the reverse complement.
GCAGCACAGATCCCTGTGGCACACCACTCGTTACATCTTGCCAACCAGAAAATGACCCATTTTTGCCTACTTTGTTTCCTGTTAGCTAGCCAATCCTCTATCAATTCCAGTATGTGACCCCCTACACTATAAGCTTTTATTTTCCACACTAACCTTTGATCTGGCACCTTATCAAATGCTTTCTGGAAATCTAAGTACAGTACATCCACTGGTTCCCCTTTCTCCAGAGCACATGTTACGTCTTCAAAGAACTCCAACAAATTGATTAAACATGATTTCCCTTTCAGAAGACCATGCTGACTCTGCCTGATTACTTTGATTTTTTTTCTAACTGTCTGCGATTACGTCTTTAATAATAACGTCTCACATTTCCCGCAAGAGAGATGTGAAGCTAACTGGCCTGCAGTTTCTGTCTACCTCCATTTTTGAATAACGAGCTACATTGGCAATGAAGGTGTTACATACCGAGTGAAGTAACTCGGGACAGGTTAAAAGGCCTCTCTGTTGAAAAGTTGAGTCATGGAGCTGGACAGTGAGGGATTACTCTCTATCCAAAAGCTAGGAAAACCGAAATCCTATGACTTGTGGCCAACCATGTTTCACTTGAAGCTGAAAACTCAAACAGGATAAGAATCACTAACATATAAAGTAATGTTAGCTAAGTTAAAACTAGAACAGAAGAGACTAGAATTAGAATTCCAGAGAGAGAGAGAAAGAGCAGAGTGAGTGTCAAGAAAGGGAAAAAATAAGAGTGTTCCAGAAGGAGAAGGAAGAAAGGGAGTTAAGGTGGCTCAAACAACTCGAGGAAGACCCAGTACACGTAGTGAAGACACAGCCAGTGTGGGAGCAGCCCCGAGATCAGGACCATGTGCTGAGCTCTTAAAGTTCACCCAGTTCATTCTAAAGTTGACTGAGGAGGATGTGGCAGAATTTTTCATCACTTTTGAAAAGCTTGCAAAGCAGCTGAAATGGCTGGCAGAGAACTGGATACTGTTTTCACAAAGCAAAATAACAGGAAAAGCCCATGAGGTTTATTCATTGTTGCCAGATGAAAATTCATCAGATTACGAGATAACTAAAAATTCTATCCTGGGCGCATATGAGATAGTACCAGAGGTGTTCCAGCAAAAATTCCAAACGCTCCGAAAGTAGCCTGACTAAACTGCCTCGAGTCTGAATGAGTTAAGCAGCTTAGGAACATAGGAGCAGAAGTAGGCCATTCAGCCCATCAGGCCTGCTCTGCCATTCAATATGATAGTGGCTGATCATCCACTTCAATGCCTTTTTCCCACATTATCCCCATATCCCTCTCTGTCAGTGGTACTTAGAAATCTGTCAATCTCTACTTTAAGCAGACTCAATCACTGAGCTTCCACAACTCTCTGGAGCAGAGAATTCCGAAAGTTCACAGTCGTCTGAGTAAAGAAATGTCTCCTCAGCTCAGTCCCAAGTGGCTTCCGTCTTATTTTGAAAGTGTGTCTGCTGATTCTAGTCTCCCCAACCTTGGGGAACATATTAGCTGCATCTACCCTGTCTATTCCTTTAAATAGTTTGTAGGTTTCAAAGAGATCCCCTCTCATTCTTCGAAACTCTAGAGACTACACGCCCAGTTTGCCCAATCACTCTTCATAGGACAGTCCTTCCATCCCAGGAACAAGTCTGGTGAACCTTACATGCATTCCCTCTCTGGCAATAATATCCTTCCTGGGGTAAAGGGACCAAAACTGCACACAGTACTCCAGGTGAGGTCTAACCAAGGTTCTGTACAATTGAAGAAAGCCTTCACTACTTCTGTACTCAAATATTCTTGCAATAAAGGCGGACATACCATTAGCCCTCTTATTGCTTGCTGAACCTGCTTGTTTGTCTTTAGTGACTTATTGACGATGAAACTGTATACCCAGTAAAAGCACATAAGAACTTAGTTGAGACACAGGGCTAGTCAGACAACAATACACAGTGTTTTCAAACTTAGGGGGGCTTGGTGAAAGGAGAAAGAGCACACAAATGACACAGAGAATTTCAAACAGTCCAGAAAACAGACTGAAACAGAATGAGATGCTTCCAGAGAGTGCCTTGCACACACCAGATAAAGGAGTTGCTGTGGACACGAGATATGATTAGACTCACAGTAGACAATGGGAGAGTGTGAGAAATGAAAGTGCTGACCAGTCTCTTACTGAACCCAATATGGAATTGTCATTATGTCATTACACCAGAACCCTATGAGTAATTAAGAGGGAAGGGTCTTGGAAACAAGAGTTAACCCCTGACTGAAACTGGGAACGGCACTAGAACCCCGGGAAAGAACACTCGAGAAGACACCCTGAGTTTAGGACTCAGGGATCAGAAGAGCAACCACAAGTCTGAGACTGGTCACCTTGTGTCCTGATAGGTAATATAACGTGCAAGTAGGGAGAGCTTGTACTTTGATGATTTACTGTGTGACTAAAACATTTATATACTTCTGCCAGTCCGCTTTTGTGAATTCTTTAAGAGTAAGTGCAGATTATGCACAACATGATTGGCGATCCCAGATGGGACTGGGTTGCAATACTATTTATGGCTCTTTTAAATAGTCTTGGTAAGTTCGAACTAATTTAAGAATTCAATGGATTGCTGAACGGTTGAGTAATTATGGTCAAGCCAGATTGGGAGTTGGGATTCCGAAAATAATTGAAGGGCAAGTGGCCCTCGTGGATAGGTTTTGCAGTTAAATAGTGCACGGGTCAGGGGTCTGTCTTAAGCCAATTCCAGACTCCAGCTGACAAGGTTGAATACTGTCTCGGTCAGACTGAGAGGGAAGCGGAGAGAGTGAAGGAACAGCTCACAAGAGTGGAACAGAAATGCTCTGACTTTCAGACCGCATTGATGGTTCTGGTCTGTTCACAGAAGGAGTGGATGTACCAGTCAGCGGATCATACCAAATGTCAGCAGGAGATAAGTAAATAACAGTCTTAATTCTCAGCGCAATGAGATATAATATGCGCGTTTGCAGCGAGGGAGGATGATGACAATGACGGCTTTAATCAGGCCGACTTGACAGATAAGGCCACTAAGTACCATGATGATGGTTACAGTCCTTGGGATGACCATCCCCCGAACCCCCAATCGAGACTTAGGCCCCCCGCAACCCTGGCCTTATGTATGAATCATTATTTACGGGGGGGGGGGGGCGGGGTCAGAGGGCTCCATGACGAAGTTTATTGCAGAGTGATATAAAAAGAAAATGATTTAGTGAAATTTCAAATGAGTAAAATCAAGTTACTGTGGCTTATGATTCAAATGTGTGAATGTTGGAAGCTTCCACGAATGAAATATTATAACAATATTAGGCAGGAACTGAAAAATTGAGATTGGGGGCGGCTGTTTGAGGGTAAATCAACATCTGACATGTGGGAGTCTTCCAAACGTCAGTTGATTAGTATCCAGGACCGGCATGTTCCTGTGAGGAAGAAGGATACGTTTGGCAAAATTCGAGAACTTTGGATAAGGAAGGATAGTGTGAGCATAGTCAAAAAAGGAAAAGGAAGCATTCGTCAGGGCTATAAGACTGGGAATGGACGAAGCCCTTGAGGAATATAAAGAAAGGAGGAAGGAACTTAAGCAAAGATTCAGGATGGCTAAAAGCGGTTATGAAAAGTCATTGGCAGGCAGGATTAAGGAGAATCCCAAGGCTTTTTATACGTATATAAAGAGCAAGAGGGTAACCAGGGAAAGGGTGGGACAGAGGATGGAATCTATGTGTGCAGCCAGAGGAAATGGGTGAGGTACTAAATGGCAACTTTACATCAGTATTCACCAAAGAGAAGGACTTGGTGGATGATGTCTCTGGAGAAGGGAGTGCAGATCGTCTCGGTCAGGTCGTTATCAACAAGGAGGAGGTGTCGGGCGTATTGCAAAGCATTAAGCTAGATTAGTCCCGAGGGCCTGATGGGATCTAACGCAGAATACTGAGGCAGGCAGGGGAAGAAATTGCTGGGGCCTTGACAGAAATCTTTGCATCCTCATTGACTGCAGGTGAGGTTCCAGAGGACTGGAGAATAGCCAATGTTGTTCCTTTGTTTAAGAAGGGTAGCAAAGATAATCCAGGAAATTATAGGCTGGTGAGCCTTACGTCAGTGGTAGGGAAATTATTAGAGAGGATTCTTCGGGACAGGATTTACTCCCAATTGGAAACAAATGAACTTATTCGTGGCGAGAGGCAGCATGGTTTTGTGAAGGAGAGGTCTTGTCTCACTAACTTGATTGAATTTTTTGAGGAAGTGACGAAGATGATTGATGAAGGAAGGGCAATGAATGTTATCTATATGGACTTCTGTAAAGCCTTTGACAAGGTCCCTCATGGCAGACTGATACAAAAGGTGAAGTCACACAGGATCAGAGGTGAGCTGGCAAGATGGATACAGAACTGGCTCGGTCATAGAAGACAGAGGGTATCAGTGGAAGGGCGCTTTTCTGAATGGAGGGCTGTGACTAGTGGTGTTCCGCAGGGATCAGTGCTGGGACCTTTGCTGTTTGTAGTATATATAAATGATTTGGAGGAAAATGTAGCTGGATACAGCAGGATATATTTCGGTTGGAGACTTGGACGGAGAAATGGCAAATGGAGTTTTATCCGGACTCTCGCTGGCATGAGAGTGTCAATATAAATTTGTGTTTACATTCCCGGACAACTGTACACCTGGATGTGTCTCCCCCATGGATTACATGATAGTCCATCAACATTCCACCAGTGGTTGGCACAGGGGACAGGCAGAGTCTTTTCTCCCGATCAGAATGTTTGATACAATATGCGGATGAGCTACTGCTCCAAACGGAGAGTAAGGAGGAGCAGCTAGAGCTACTGGAGGAGTTCCTTCATCTCCTCTGGAAGGTCAGAGTGAAAGTTACACCTAAAAAGGCACAGCTAATGAAAGAAAAGATTTCCTGTTTGGGAATGGTGATAACACAGAGAAAGCATGAGATAGAGCAGATACGAGTACAGACATTCCTCAAACTCCACCTACCACGAGATATTAAGGGTCTGAGATCAATTTTGGGTTGCGTTGGTTATTGCAGGAACCATATTGATTCCTGGTGTCAGCGTAAGTCAGCGGTTACGGAATTAAAACAGGTGCTGGCCATAGTTCAGGTGTTACAGGTGCCAGACCCACCCCTACCCTTTTCTCTCTATGTCGCTTCCACAGATACCACCTTATCTTTGGTATTGCTGCAGGAAAAGAAACATGGCTCATTCTGCCCAGCGGCGTACACATCTTACTTGTTAACGTCAGTAGAAAGGGCCTTCACAGTGTGTGAAAAAACATTTGCTGGCCGTCTTCTGGGTGATTCAAAATTGTACTTATATCGTCAGCCTCAGCCCCGTTACTATCCTAACTGAATGCACACCCTTCCAGTTGTTACTGGATGGATGACTGAAGGACGGTAATGTTATATTGTCAGCCTCAGCCCAGTTACTATCCTAACTGAACACACGTCCCTCCAGTTGTTACTAGATGGAGGACTGAAGGTTGGTAATGTTAGTCAGAATCGTATTGCTCGGTGGACCTTGCGCTCGCAAGTTAGAGGTATTTCAGTAAAAAAGGAGAAGACTTTGACATGCTTGGCAGACAATTTAATCTACCAGGCTGAACCCCATGTGTGAAAGGTTTTGACAGCAAAGACCCTCAAGGGACATTTTGTGTCAAAATCACCTGGGCGGGGGTGGGGGTGGGGCGGGGGGACGGGGTGGGGGGTGGTTGGGGGAGCGGCGTGTAGAAAGCAAGGAACCAGAAATCAAACCAGCAATCAAAATTGTTGTTGATGGTTCCTCTACAGTGGAAAATGGGATTAGGCAGGCAGAGAGCGGATTACATGTACAGTATCATAATGGAAAACCTATCAAAGACATTGCCTTACAGTTAATGGCGAGTTGAACTGTGCAGCGTGCCGAACGAGCTGCAGTCGCTTTGTGGTGACACAACCACATGTTTCCCCCACTGATTGATATAAATTCTGACAGTATGTACGTGTGTAACTGTTTGACCGAGTACCTACCTCTGTGGGAAGCCAGAGGTTTTGTGTCAGCAGATGGCAATCCTCTTCCATCTGCCCCATTACTGCAGAGAATAGTAGATGGAGCGAGGAAAGGGGAAAGGATTACAGAAAATACTATGATATATTGACCTATGTTGTGAAAATTGGTAAGGAGATAATTGGGACAACTTTGTCTAAGTTTAGTCTGGAAAACCAGGTGGTCATATGTCCTCACCCTATATATATATATATATACATATAAAACAGCAGAATAAAAATGTGGATTTAATACCACTGTAGGAAACTAGGAAGGCATTATCAGGGTTAACCCATGTGGCCGATAAGGCAAAGGGGAGATATTGCTTAACCACCACAATGAAGGAGTACCAGTATGGACATAACCGGATTTGTCTGGTGAGGAACAGTACGTTTCTTTTATACCCACAAATACCAACTAGGGTAGAGAAGATGGATTTGTAGAATACATAAAAGAAAGACAGAAACGATAACTGTGACACAAAGTGTTAAGGACGACTTGATAAATTACCTCCGGGAATATGAATATACTATTCAGCCATTGCCCATACGTTGGGTTCAAGAGAGGCAGCAACTAGAATCCATTGCTGTCGTGTACTACAATCTGGAACAGGAGTGGAAGATAATACAGGTTGAGATTGACGAGATAAATGATTCGACTTGGTGGCAGGGCTAATGGAACTTGGGGTCAAACGTGCAGATACACCACTGGTTTAGAATTATCTCCCATGTCCTGATAGTTGTTTCGGGTATCATGTGATATATGTGACATACTTAATTCAGAAACTTAAGAAATTGATGAAGGAATGTGCGAGGATGTATGAATGCAGGTTGGACAGCTACCTTAAAGGCAATCAGTATTCAAACTTGTTCTATAAAAAGATAGACAATTAAATATGTAACACGAGGGAAGTTGTATAACTATTGGTAGATACTTAAAATGAATTAATGAATGACAAATGTATTCTACAAATTAAATTGCGACTGTATTATGATCACACAAGTGATTAATTATGTAACAATGATGTTTAAATTGTGCTTTCTTTAACATTACACTCCTTAGGATATTGCGTTAACAATTAAATTGTAATTGCACAAGTGTACGACCGAAGAGACAGGAGAGTGTGATCCCTTGTGCATAGCCCTGCAGGATCAAAGGATGGCGGGGAGGGCCGTAGACTCAGTAAAAACGCATAAGAACTTAGTTGAAACAAGGGGACTCGTCACACAACAATACACAACGTTTTGAAACATAGTGGGGGCTGGATAGAAAGGAGCACAGCAAACAGATGGCCAAGGAATTGTAGACAGTACAGAAAAACAGGCTGAAACAAGAGAGAGATTCTACCAGACAGTATCCATGCACAAACCAGATAAAAGAGTTGCTATGGACACGAGATATGATTAGACTCACAGTAGACAATGGCTGAAACTGGTGACGGCACGAGAACCCCAGGGAAGAACAGTCAAGAAGGTTCCCTGTGTCAAGGACTCAGAGAACAAAAGGGCAGCCGCTAGTCTGAGACTGATCACCTCGTGACTTGACGGGTAGTATAACGTGCAAGTATTTAGTGCTTGTACCTGATGATTTAATGTGTGAATAAACATTGATATACCTTCCACCAGTCCGCTTCTGTGAATTCGTTAAGAGAAAGTGCAGATTAGGCACAACAACGATCTGCTAGCTCTATATAGGGTCTTACCAGGAACATTAAAAGAAGCAACACCAAGAGAGAAAATTACACGACCAGTAACAAAATTAGCAATGCTTCGTAGAGTTTACAGCCTTTATCAAAGACACACCAGGAGTAACAACAACAGCAAAGAGGGATGAGAAAATGTCAGGTGCAGTAATGCAGTTAAACACGGTTTATAGAATTAATAGCTGGATAAAGAGTCTTACCAGGAACACCAACAATAGCGAGGATGGGATAGTAAATATATTGAATAATCTGAAGAGCAAAATAGATACGATCATCTAATGAGTACCAGTCATAATATGTGGAAAGAGCGTCAAATTGCCAGATGAAACTCCTGTCCATTGTTGTCACATTACAATCTATTGTTCTCAGATTCTGATCTATCCTCTCCCTCTGTCTGGAGTTGTTGGTCCCTCTTACTGCCGGGTTTGATGCTCCTGTTGACACTATGTGATAATACATTGAAAGGAGTCCCTTATTAATAGAAGATGGAAACCCTCCAGTGAAACACTTAGGGTCCATGGAGACTGACATTAATTCCAGTCACTGAACAAACAGGTTCAGTTAACCTCTTTCAGTCCAGCACTGTTTGTACAACAATAAAGTACAACATTTATCTGGTCTGGATGGGATGTATGAGAGATGCTGAGGGAAGGAAAGGTGGGAATAGCGGAGGCACTGGACAGAATCATTCAATCCTCCTTGGATATAGGAGTTGTGACAGAGGGCTGGAGGGTTGTAAATGTTACACCCTATTTGAAAAATAGGAGAGATGGGGTAGACACTGTATTTACTGACCAGACAGTTCAATGTCACTGATGGGGAAATTTCATAACCCAGGACAAATATATTCATTGCTTTGAAAAACATGGAATAATAAATAGACAGCAGGAGGGATATGGTGATGACAAAGCATGCCTGGCAAACCTCAACAACAACTTATATTTATATAGTGCTTTTAATGTTATAAAACATCCCAAAGTACTTCACAGGATCATTATGAAGCAAAGTATGACACTGAGACACAACAGGAGATATTAGATCAGATGGCCAACAGCTTGAACAAAGAGATAGGTTTTAAGGAGTACTTGAAAGGAGGAAAGCGAGACGGAAAGGTGATGACCGTAGCGTCGTGGTAATATTACCAAAATGGTAATACCGAGGATCAGGCTGATTCCCTGAGGACACGGGTTCAAACCCCACCGTGGCAACTGGTGCAATTTAAATTTCAATAAGTTATAAAATTCAATTAATTAATACAAATCTGCATTTGAAAGCTATTCTCAGCAATGCTGCCATGAAACTATCATTGATCATCGTTAAAAAACAACAGCCTGGATTATTGATGTTCTTTTGCAATGGAAATCTGCCATCCTTATATGGTCTGCCTCCATGTGACTCCAGACCCACAACAATGTGGTTGACTCTCAACTGACTTCTGAAATGTCCAGCAAACCACTCAGTTATCAAGGGCAATTGGGGATGGGAAACAAATGCTGGTCTTGTCAGTGACACCCACATCGCATGAAAGAATGAAAAAAGAAAACTGTGCAGTGAGGATATTCCAGAACTTTGGGCCTTGGCAGCTGAAAGCCCGGACGCCAGTGGTGTAGGGATTAAAATCAGGGCTGCACAAGAGGCTGAAATTAGAGGAGCACATGTATCGCAGTGGGTTGTGGAGTTGGAGGAGATTACAGATATATGGGGGTGGGGTGGGGTGGGGGAGAGACCATGGCGGCATCTGAAAACGAGGATGAGAATTTTAAAATCAAGACATTGCTTGACTGGGAGCCAATGTCGGTCAGTGATAGGTGAACGGGACTTGGTGTGAGCTAAGGCATGGGCAGCAGAGTTTTGGATGACCTCAAGTTTACAGAGAGTAGAATGTTGGAGATCAGCCAGGAGTGAGTTGGAATAATTACATCTAGAGGTGACAAAGGCATCAATGAGGTTTCAGCAGCAGATGGGCTGAGACAGAGGTGAAGTCAGGCGATGTTACTAAGGTGGAAATAGGCGATTGTAATGATATCCTGAAATGAGGTTCAAGCTCATTTTGTGGTCAAATGTGACACCAAGGTTGTAAACATACTGTCCGAATTTCAGACTGTTACCAGGGAGAGGGATGGGATCAATAGCAAGGGAACAGAGTTGACGTGGGGTGTGAAAACAATGTCTTCAGTCTTCCCAATATTTAATTGGAGGAAATTTCTGCTCATCCAGTACTGGATTTCGGATAAGCAGTCTGATAATTTACCAACAGTGGAGGAGTGGAGAGAGGTGGTGCTGAGGTAAATGTGATGGAGTTATTTGATAAAACAATGGAGAGGGTTGATGAGGGTGATGTGATTGAAGTTATATATATGGAATTTCAAAAGGTGTTTCATTAAGTGACATTCAATAGACAGGTTAGGAAAACTGAACCCTATGGATTAAAGGGACAGTGACAGTGTGGATATAATATTGACTAAGGAACAGTAAACAGAGAGAAGTGGTGAAAGGTTGCTGTTCAGACTCAATGACAGTAGACAGTGGTGTTCCCTAGGGCTCGGTATTAGGACCACTGCTCTTTTTTCTCTTGGAAAACACGAGGTATGTAAGGCAGAGCTGAAACGTTAACTCTGTTTCTCTCTACACAGATGGTGCCAGACCTGCTGACTATTTCTGACAATTTCTGTTCTCATTGCAGAGTTCCAGCAGCCGCAGTATTTTGCTTTCATTTTAGTATTTCATTCACAGTCACTTCTCTTCCAGGAATGCCTACCTTGAAGAAGTTCTGCTCTTCTCTGGAAGAGCTTAGGGCCTCGGCAGCTGAAGTCACGGCTGCCAATGGTAGAGTAATTAAACTCGGGATGTTCAAGAGACCAGAATTATATGACGTCTCAGTGCTGCAGTGGAAGCTCAGACTGAGGTCATGAGATCCATGCTTGCTGCCATGCAGGATCAGACTGCTGCCATCATGGCTGTGGATCTCAGTGTTCAAAGGGGTTTGCAGGATCTCACAGCAGTCCAGCAATCTGTGATCCAGTAGATTACTAGGATTGCTGCGGTGTCGCCCCGTGGGAATGACAGTGTCTCCGTGGAGCAGGAACCTGTTGTCTTCTCTCAGGATGACAGTATTTGTTCTCCATTCACTGTCACTCCACCAGTGTGCTTGCTGTTACCCATCAGCCAGCCCAGGCTGCTGCTGCCCATGTCGAGGTGGTGCAGTCCGATTCCAGTCCTCAAGTCACAGAGCTGCTCGAGGACATCCTGCAAGGCCATCTGCAGTCTCCCCAGTGAATGTCAGCAGACTTCCACCAGCCATGCTGCAGTCACTGGAGAAACACTGTATCGGAGCACTAGGCAAGTCGAGGGAACCCACAAGACAGGCACTAAGGGAATACACAAGGTTGAATAGTTCAGTTTTGTTTGTATAATTGGATGTGCTGTTGGATAAAGATGTTAATGAAAAGATTGTTGTTGGTGTTTTTTATTGCAGGATGATGACGAAGGGGACACTGTGATGGAGCGTCTCAGATGGGTGTAATGGTGGAGAATGGGGGATCCATGGTGGGGAAGGGAAGTTGTCCTATGGGAAACAGAATATAAGCAGAGACTCTCTGACGGTCTTTCTGGGTCAAAGGCATCCAGGAAATATTCTCCTTGCCTCCTCCTCCTCCTCCTGAGTTTTCCTCCGGATTCCTGGTGCCAATGCCTGTGTCCTCATGATGGTGATGATATGAAGGGTGCAGCAGAACACCATGAACTTGGACACCTGCTCCAGTGTGGACGGGAGGGCTCCCCGCGAGAGGTTCGGACAGTGGAAGCATTTCTTCATCACACTGGTGGTCTGTTCCACCATGTTCCTGGTGACTTCATTGTTCACGTTATACACATATTAATTGTGTGAGGTTGGTTGGCGGTGGGAGGAAGTTTGGGGGTGTAGTACCATGAGCTGTGTCTGGAGAGGGCGGGGTGGTTACATTTTTCTCCGTGGAGCCACATTCTGGTTCTGCATGGGAGCCTGATGTGTTGGGACCGGCTGACTGCATCAGAATGAAGTTAATGTGGCTGCTGCCAGGATAGTGGGACATTCACCAACATGATGTACTGGGCATGCTCACCCACCAACTGTACATTAATGGAGTGAGATTTTAGTCAGTTCCTGTACCTCTCCCCGTTGACATGGGGACACCGTAGAGACACCTCGACCATCAGGAATGTGGCTCTCCTGACAAAGCCACGGGACCTCATCCTGCTTATCCCCGCTGAGGGTGAAAATGATGTATTAACTTTACCCAACATAGATGGCCTCTCTCACCTAGCGGATACATCAATGGACAGCACACATTCCTCACAACTACAGGCCAGTTAGTCCAACATCAGTGGTGGGAAAAGTTTTAGAACAATAATCAGGGATAAAACAGCAGGCATGTTGAGAGGTTTGAGTTAATTCAGGATAGCCAGCATAGATTTACAAAAGGAAAGTCATGCTTGACTAATCTAATTGCACTTTTGATGTTGTAACAGAGAAGGTTGATGAAGGGAATGTGATGGATGTTGTCTAGATTGGTTTGAACAATGTGTTTGATAAAGTGCCACAGAAAAGGTTAATTACCAACATTGAGTCAAATGGAATGGGAGGGTCAGTGTCCAATTGGATAAAAACAAAGGTTTACATAGAGAAAACAGTGTGTCATAGTAAATGGCAGTTTTTCAGACTGCAAGATGTTAGACAGTGAGTGTTCCCCCAGGGTCAGTGCTCGGGCCACTGTTTAATTTTGCTGTGTATAAATGACTTGGATCTTGGAATACAGAGTAGAATTTCAAAATCCGCCTCTGATACCAAACTTGGAGCTGTGACAAACAGTGAGTATGTTCAGAACCACCTGTGACAGGACATAGATACTAAGTAGATTGAGCAGACAAGTGGCAGATGAAAGTGTGAGACAAGTCTGAGGTGAGGCATTTTGACAGAGAGGATAGGAAGGCAATATAGACTTAATAACACAGTTCTAAACAGTGTGCAGGAACAGAGAGACCTGTGCGTGCATGTGTATCCATCTTGAAAGGTGACAGGACATATTGAGAGATTGGTTCGTAAAATACATATAATCTTGGATTTCATAATGAGAGGTATTGAGTTCAAAAGCAGAGAAGTTATGATGAATGTTTAAAAATCTCTGGTTAGGTCTCAGCTGGACTAGTTTGTCCAATTCTGGTCATCACACTTCAGAAAGATTGTGAAGGTCTTTGAAATGGTGCTGAAGAGATTTAACAGAATGGTTCCAGGGATGGTGGATTTTAGTTCCAAGGTTAGGTTACAAGATTATGACAGGTCTGGATAATTTAGACAATGAAAAAGTGTTCCCATTAACTGATGGAAGAAGGACTAGGAGCACGGATGGAATGTTTTGGACAAGAGATGCAGGGGGAATATGAGGAAGAACATTTTTCTTTCTGCAGCGGGTGTTAATGATCTGGAACTCACTGCCCACAAGTGTGTTGGAAGCAGAGACAATCATTGATTTCAAATGAAAGCTGGTGGGCACCTGAATGAAATGAATTTGCTACAGGGATTGAGCGGGCGAGTGGGACTGAATGGATTGTTCCATGGAGAGCCAGCATGTACATGATGGGATGAATGGCCTCCTTCTATGTCGTAAATGGCTCTATCAGTCTCTGTGACTCGATGTTGGATACTTCTCCTGCTCCTGCCTGGAAAGATCCAGATACATAGAAGTTCAATGAAACTGTGACCTTAACAGCCACTGACAGCTCCGTCCTCACCCTGGTGTGAGGCTCCAGGTCGTGTTACAGGAGGCGACACAGCTCTGTGACCACCTCCTTATTGAATCAGAGTCACCTCACGCACTGCTCCTGGGTTAGGTGTAGGTAGCAAAAGTGTTCTTGGAAAACCGGAGGTGCGTAGGGCAGAGCCCCCTCTTCCTCCCACTTTCCAGAACTACCCCTCTATGCAGCCTCTGCTCCATTTGTTACAGACCCAGAGACACTGTAACTACAGTCCCCATACCTTGTCCAAATTTGCGTCACCAAATCCTCTGTCCTCCCTGAATGTCGGCAGCAGCTCACAACACAACCTCCAGCGAACCATCCACAGCACCTCCACTAACTTTACAATAGCAGAAGTAAGTCAAAAACCCCTCACCTGTAAGTTGGATGCCTGTTCCTTTTTAAATAACACTAGAGGGGCTTCCTCGTGCTGCTGAATGGATGTTCAGCTGAGAGTGACTAGCACAGGCGTTCCGTGGACAGTCGAAGTTTCAAAGACGTACATCACAGCTGCTGGAATGGCTGATAGAAGAGATATACAGACCCCTCCTCACGCTACCAGCACATGCTTGGTGAACGGGGACTCGAGCCCTCTCCAGCATGGAACACTTGAAGTGACCGGCAGCTCAGCTCGTATTATTTTAAGGATCCAAACTTACATGGCGTTCGGCCCAGTGGCGCTGTGGAGCTGAAAATCATTGCCAGAGTAGATAAACAGAGAGAACGACTATAGGATCATATGAATTAGGGGCAGAAGTAGGCCATTCAGCCCGTCAAGCCTGCTCCACCATCTAATAAGATCATGGCTGATCTGTTTGCGTTTCGAATTCCACACCCCCATCTACCCCCGATAAACTTAGGTTCTCTTGCCTAACAAAAATCTATCTACCTCTGCGTTAAAAATATACAATGACTCCCCCACCCCCCCTCCACCACCTTCTAAGGTAGAGATTTCCAAAATCACACAATCATCTGAGGAAAAGAAAAGTCTCCGCATCTCTGTCTGAAAAGGGCGACCCATAATTTTCAAACAGTGCCTTTTCAAACAGTTACATTTAAAAGGGAATTGAAGAAAAGACTTTCAGGCAAAAGAGTTGTAGGAATATGGGAATGGAGAGGGGAATGGGATTAATTGGAGGGGTGAGGCCATGGAGAGATTCAACCACAATAATGAGAATATTAAAATTAAGGTGCTGCCAGACCGGGAGCTAATGTAGATCAGTGAGCACAGGGGTGATGGGTGATCGGGATTTGGTGTGAGTTAGAATACAGGCAGCATAGTTATGGATGGGCTGTGGTTTCTGGAGGTTTATAACTGGGAGGGTGTGTATTTAACAAAGGCACAGATGAGTGTTTATGCAGCAGATGGGCTGAGGCAGAGGTGGAGACGTGTGTTAGTACAGAGGTGGTAGGAGGCACAGTTGGTGAGAATATGGAGATGAACTCAGCTTAGATTTAAATAGAACACAGAGGTTGCAAACTGTCTGGTTCAGCCTCAGATATTTGGCAATGAGGAGATCGTGGTTCATGGATAGTGGATGGAATTTCTTATGGAGACCAATGACAACTGCACTCTTCCCAAATTTAAATAGCAAGAACATTATTTCAATGAAACAAATTTTGCAGATGTCACAGCGGGAAGTACAGACTTACCAGGGACAGCAACAGCAGCAAAGATGGGAGAGTAAATTACAGGCACTCTAATGCACTTGGCAATGGTTTATAGAGCTAATACCTGGAGACATATATTTGCCAGGAATAACAACAGCAGCAAGGAGGGCAGAGGAAATGACAAGAATGGGAATGCAGTTAAACATGGTTTATCGAATTAATAGTTAGATACAGAGACTTACTAGGGACACCAATAATAGCCAGGAAGGGGTAGTGAATGTATTGAATATTCCTCAGTGCGGAATAGATCAGACTGTTTAATGAGAACTGATCATAATCTGCAGAAAGAAAGTTAAACTCCCAGATGAAACTCCTGTTCATTGTTGTAACATTACAATCTATTGTTCTCTGATTCTGATCTATCCTCTTCCTCTCTCCAGAGCCGCTGATCCCTATTAGTGCCGGGAGTGATGTGATACTCCCACTGACACTATGCAAAGGCACAGATGAGGGGTAGTGCAGCAGATGGGCTGAGGCAGAGGTGGAGATGGGTGATATTACAGAGGTGGTAGTAGGCAGGGTTTGTGAAGAAGAGAATATGGAGATGAACACAGCTCAGGTTTAAATAGAACACAGAGGTTGCAAACAGTCTGGTTCAGTCTCAGACATTGGACTTGGAGTATGTCGTTCACAGATCGGGGACAGGATTTCTTATGGAGACCAATAACACTGGTTTCGGGCTTCAGAGAAAAAAAAATTACTTGAACAGTATTTCAGTGAACCAGGGTTTACAGATCGTATTTGTGGAAATGAAGACTTACCAGGGCAGTAACAGCAGGAAAGATGAGAATAAATTACAAGAACTATAATACTATTAGCAATGGTTGTAGAGCTAATAGCTGGAGACAGAGATTCACCAGGACTAACAACAGCAGTAAGGAGGGCAGAGTAAATTCCAGGAACATTATTGCAGTTAAATATGGTTTATAATATTCATAGCTGTATTGACAAACTTACCAGGGACACCAACAATAGCAAGGATGGGATAGTAAATGTGTTGTATAATCAACAGTGCGTAATAGATCCGGGATGTTAAAGACAGCGAATCGTCCATAGAAAGCATGTAAAGAGGCCATGATAATCCTCTGCCCACTTTTGTAACATTCCAATCCACTGTTCTCAGATTCTGATCCATTGTTGTAACATTCCAATCTATTGTTCTCAGGTTCCGATCTATCCTCTCCCTTTCTCTGGTGCAGCTGATGCCTGTAAGTGGTGAAGCTGACGATCGACTTTCACAATGGTATTAAACCTTGAAAGGAATCCCTTATTAATAGAAGATGGAAAACCTTCAGTGACACAATTAGGGTCCATGGAGACTGACATTAACTACAGTCACTGAACAAACAGGTTCTGTTGACCACTTTCCATCCAAACACTTTTTGTACCTCAAAGAAGTAGAACATTTACCTTGTCTGTATGGGATGCATGAGGCTACTGAGGAAAGGAAATGTGGAAATAACAGAGGCCCTGGACAGAATCTTTCAATCGTCCTTGGATATGGGAGTGATAACAGAGAACTGGAGGGTTGTAAATGTTACTCCCTGTTTAAAAAAGGAGAGATGGGGTAAAACCTGTATTAATGACCAGTCAGTCTAATGTCGGTGGTTGGAAATTTCTAAAGGTCACAAGCAGGATATAAGTATTCCTTACTCATAAAAGGGATAAAATTTGAGAAGCAGCACGCAAATGCGAATTCAAAATCATGTATGGCAAACGACAACAACAACTTATTTTATATAGTGTCTTTAATGTAATAAAACATCCCATGATGCTTCCTCATAAAACAAAACATGACACCGAGAGATATAAGAAATTATTAGGTCAGAGGACCAAAAGTGTGGTCAAAGATGTAGGTTTTAATGGGTGTCTTAAAAGAGGAAAGTGTGGTGGAGAGGTGGCGGGATGGAGAGGCGGAGAGGTGTAAGGAGGGTATTCTAGAGCTTGGAGCTGAGGCAACTGAAGGTGTGGTCACCAATGGTGGAACAGTTAAAATCCGGGATGCACAAGAGGCCGGAATTAGAGGAGCACAGATATATACAGGACGGGGGCGAGGTGTTGGAGGAAAAATAAGTTGAGAATTTAAATAAAGAGATTACTTGATCAGGAGTCAAATTCGGTCAGTGATATGTGCACGGGACGTGGCACGATTTAGGACATGGCAGCAGAGTTCAGGAGGACATCAAGTTTACAGAGAGTAGCAGGTGGGAAATCAGAGAAAAGTGTGCTGGAGTAGTCATTTCTAGGGATAAGGAAGGCATGAATGAATTTCAGCAGCAGATGGGCTGAGACAGGGGTGAAGTCGGGCGCTGTTACTCAGGTGGAAGTAGGCGGTTGTAATGATATCCTGAAAATGAGGTTAAAGCTCATTTTGTGATCAAATGTGATACTGAGGCTGCAAACAAACTGTCTGAATCTCAGACAGATACAGGGAGAGGGATGGAATCAATAGCAAGGGAACAGAGTTCGAGAGGGGAGTGAAAACAAGGGCTTCAGTCTTCCCAATATTTAATTGGAGGAAATTTCTGCTCATCCAGTACTGGGTGTTGGATAAGCAGTCTGATAATTTAACAACAGTGGAGAGAGGTGGTGGTGAGGTAAACTTGATGGAGTTCTTTGATAAAACAATGGAGAGGGTTCATGAGGGTGGTGTGATTGAAGTTATATATATGGACTTTCAAAAGGTGTTTGACCAAATCACATTCAATAAACAGGTAAGGAAAACCGAACCCTATGGATTAAAGGGACAGTGACTGTGTGGATATAACATTGGCTAAGGAACAGTAAACAGAGAGAAGTGCTGAAAGGTTGTTGTTCAGACTCGATGGGAGTATACAGAGGTGTTTTCCAGAGCTCGTTATTCGGATCACTGCTCTTTTTGCTCTTGGAAAACCCGGGGTGGGTAGGGCAGAGCCCCCTCCTCCGCCCTCTTTGCACAGCTTCCCCTCTCTGCAGCCTCTGCTCCATTTGTTGGTCATGTTACAGACCCAGAGACACTGTAACTACAGTCCCTATAACTTGACCAGAGTTGGGTCAACAAATCCTCTGTCCTCCCTGAATGTCTGCAGCAGCTCACAACACAACCTCCGGAAAACCATCCACAGCACCTCCACTAATTTTACAATGGCAGAAGTCAGTAAAAAGTCCTACACCTGTAAGGTGGATACCGGGTCTACTTAAATAACACTAGAGGAGGTTCCTCGTGCTGCTGAATGTATGTTCAGCTGAGAGTGACTGACACAGACGGTCAGTGGACATGCAAAGACCAAGTTTCAAAGTCGTACATCAAAGCTGCCGGAATGGCTGATTGACACCATATTCAGACCTTCCTCACACGACAGACACAAACACATTACACCGACACCAGCACCCCGGCCAGCCTGGGTGTCCTGTACAATGTACTGGATGTGACCGGCAGTGCAGCGCACACCAATTTATGGATCCAATCTTCCACAGCACCAGTGGAGCTGGGGCGATGAAATTTGTGGTCAGGGATAGAGACAGAGGGAAAGAAACTAACTTTAAAAAGGGAATTAGAAAAATACTTTAAGATGAACAAGCTTCAGGAATATTGGAAATGAACAGGGGATTGGGATAATCAGAGGGGTGAGGACATGAGGGATTTGATCATACGAGTGAGACTATTAAAATTGAGGTGTTACTGGACCAAGAGCCAATGTAGATCAGTGAGCACAGGGATGTTGGGTGAACAGAATTTAGTGTAAATTAGAAGGTGACAGCAGAGTTTTGGATGACCACAAGGTTACAGAGAATAGAATGTGGGAGAGCAGCCAGGTGTGTGTTGGAATAGTTAAGTCTCGAGGTAACAGTCAGGTCCTCCAGCCAAAATGGACAGTTTGACCTTTTCTCACATTATACTCCATTTGCCACTTCTTGGACCTCTCAGTTAACCTATCTGTATCCCTTTCTAACCTCCTTATGTCCTCTTGAGAACTTATCTTCTTACCAATCTTGGAGTCATTAGCAAATTTCGTAAGGATACCTTCGGTCCATTCATCAAAATCATTTATATCAATTGTAAAAAGTTGAGGCCCCCGCACTGATCGCGGTGGCACACCACTCGTTGCAGCTTGCCAACCAGAAAATAACCCATTTATGCCTACACTGTTTCCTGTTAGCTTGCCAATCCTCTATCCATGCCAGTTATATTACCCCCTACACTATGAGCTTTTATTTTCCACAATGACGTTTGATGTGGTCTGTAAATCTCAGTACAGTAAATCCACCAGTTCCCCTTTATCTACAGTACATGTTACTACTTCAAAGAACTCCAATATATTGGTTAAACATGATTTCCCTTTCACAAAACCATGTTGACTCTCCCTGATCACCTTGATTTTTTCGACGTGCTTTAACGTCTTTCTAACGTCTTTAATAATAGCTTCTAACATCTGATCCATAGCTGAAAGCCATTCTCACCTGCCACAGGTCCTATGTACACTATGTCTCTTCTGATGTTATGCTCTATTTGAACTGTTACTCCTCAAAGAGTCACAGAATTATAGAGATAGACAGCACCGAAACAGGATCTTCAGCCCACTGTGTCTGTGCCGGCCATCAAGAACCGAACTATTCTAATCCCAATTCCCAGCACTTGGCCTGTAGCCTTGTTTGCCATGGCGTTTCAAGTGCTCATCTAAATACTTCTGAAATGTTGTGAGTGTTCCTGCCCGGGCCATCTCTTAAGGCAGTGCGTTCCAGATTCCAACCACCCTCTGGGTGAAAATTATTTTCCTCAAATCCCTTCTAAACCTCCTGCCAATTACCTTAAGTCTATTCCCCCTGGTTATTGACCCTCCGCTAAGGGAAAAAAGATTCTTCATATCTAACCTATCAATGCCCCTCATTATTTTGTATAGCTCAATCATGACACCCCTCATCCTTTTCTGCTCTAAGGAAAACGACCCGAGCCTTTTCTGTCGCTCTTCATAGCTGAAATGCTCCAGCCCAGGCAACATCCTGGTGAATCTATTCTGCACCCTCTCCATTGCAATCACATCCTTTTGATAGTGCGGCAACCAGAACTATACACAGTCCTCCAGTTGTAGCCTAACTGGAGTTTTATGCTCCATCATAACCTCCCTGCTCTTATATTCTATGCCTCGGCTAATAAAGGCAGGTGTCCCATACGTCTTCCTGACCGCATTGTCTGCCTGTGCTGCTGCCTTCAGTCATCAATGGACAAGTACACCTAGGTCCCTCTAACCTTCTGTACTTCCTAGGGTGCTACCATCCATTGCATATTTCCTTGCCTTGTTCGCCCTCCCAAATTGCATCACCTCACACTTCTCAGGATTAAATTCCATTTGCCACTCCTCTGCCCATCTTACCAGCCCATCTATATCATCCTGTAATCTAAGGCTTTCCTCCTCACTATTTACAACACCACCAATTTTCGTGTCAGCTGTGAACTTACTGATCAGTCCTCCTATATTCACGTCTAAATCATTAATGTACACTACAGACAGCAAGAGTCCCACCACCGATCCCTGCAGTACACCACGGGTCACAGGCTTCCACTTGCAAAAATAACCCTTGACCATCACCCTCTGCCTCCTGCCGCGAAGCCAATTTTGGATCCAATTTGCCAAATTGCCCTGGATCCCATGGGCTCTTACCTTCTTAACAAATCTCCCATGTGGGACCCCATCAAAAGCCTTACTGAAGTCCATGCAGACTACTGCTTTACCCTCATTTACACCCCTAGTCACCGCCTCGAAAAAAATCAATCAATTTAGTTAGACACGAACTCCCCTTGACAAAGCCATGCTGACTATCCCTGATTAATCCCAGCCTCTCCACGTGGAGATTAATCCGCTCCCCCCGAATTTTTTCCAATGGTTTCCCTGCAATAAATTGCTTGTGACCCTTCGACCTCCTTTCTGTTAAGCTGTGACACTCTATCAGATCTTACAGTGGTGTAGGAGTTTCAACAGAGTTCCTGCCTCCCTTTTATATGATTTTGCAGGGTGGAAGATGAAGAGATGAAATGTGTGGTCAGGGATAGAGACAGAGTGAAAGAAACCCACCTTTAAAAAGGGAATTAGCAAAAGACTTTAAGATGAACAAGTTTCAGGAATATTGGAAATGGACAGGGGATTGGGATAATCAGAAGGACGAGTACATGGAGGGATTTGATCTCACGGTTGGAATATTAAAATTGTGGTGTTACTGGACCAAGAGCCAATGTCGGTCAGTGAGCACAGGGATGTTGGGTGAACAGAATTTGGTGTAAATTAGAAGATGGCAGCAGAGTTTTGGATGATCACAAGGTTACAGAGAGTAGAATGTGGGTAACAAGACAGCAGTGTGTTAGAATAGTCAAATCTCGAGGTAACAAAGGCATGGATGAGGGTTTCAGCAGTCGATGAGCTCAGCTCTCTCTTTCTCTCTTTCTCCATCTCCCCCGCTCTCTCTCTGCCGCCCTCACTTGCTCTATCCCACGCTCAGAATCTTCAATGTTTCAATCAAGTCGCCCCTTACTCTTCTAAACAACAACTGATATAAGCCTAGCCTGTCCAGCCTTTCCTCATAAGATAGTCCGCCCATATTATTCTAATAAACCTTCTCTGAACTGCTTGCAACGCATTTACATGTTTCCTTAAATAAGGAGACCAGTACTGAACACAGAATTCCAGATAATGTCTCACCAATGCCCTCCCTACCTTTGTATTCAATTCCACTCACAATAAGTGATAACATTATATTAACTTTCCTAACTACTTTCTGAACCGACATACTAACCTAATACAATTCATGCACCAGGACAGCCAGATACTCCTGCATCTCAGAGTTCTGCAATCCCTCACCATTCAGATAATATGCTTAGTTTAATTTCATTATTACTACCAATATGGACAATTTCACATTGCCCCACATTCAACTCCATTTACCAGATCTTTGCCTTCTCACTCAATTTATCCATGTCCGTTTGTAGCCTCCTGTGTCCTCTTCAGAACTTTGTTACGTCAACAGATTTAACAACCACATCTTCGGTCCTTTCATCTAATTCATTTAAATAAACTGTAAAAAGTTGAGGCCCCAGCACTGATACCTATGGCACACCTCTCGTTACATCCTGCCAACCAGAAATGTACCCATTTATGCCTGCTGTCTGTTTCCTGTTAGCTAACCAAACGTCTATCCATGGCAATGTCTTACCCCCTACACCATGAGCTTTTATTTTTCGCAATGACCTTTGATGTGGCACCTTATCAAATGCCTTCTGGAAATCTATGTACAGTACATCCACCAGTTCCCCTTTATCCACAGCACATGTTACTTCTTCAAAGAACTCCAGTTAATTCATTAAACGTAATTTCCCTTTCACAAAACCATGTTGACTCTGCCTAATCACCTTGAATTTTTCTACCTGCCCTGCTATAACATCTTTAATAATAGCTTCTAAAAAATCTAATCCACAGCCAGAAAGCCTTTCTCAAATGTCACAGATCGTTTCTCTACTGTGTTTATTCTGATTTTGTGCTGTATTTGAACCGCCACTACTCAATAAACTGCTTGTGACCCTTTGACCTCCTTTTGGGTAATCTCTGACCCTTGATCAGACCTTACAGTGGTTAGGAGAGGGAAGACAGACATCGGGATAATAGGCTTGGTTTACTTGGTTTGTGAGAAATAGTAAACTCAGTTGAGTGATGAATGAGTAGGAGATTTGGCAACAAGAACAGTTTACACTCAATCAAACGTGTGTGTTCATCAATAAGAGCGTGGGTGGGGGTGGGGGGGGCGGTTCTTTCAGAGAGTTTTGAATAAGTAAAGCCAGAAATACAATCTCACTACCATATCACAGGAAATAGTCAATTGATAACCTGGTAGAGAAGAAAAACAGGCACACCTGGGGAGACGGACATCCTAAGGATTTTCGAGGTGTATGATTGTAATTACGATTTTATTCTCAATGGAATATTTGCGTATGTTCAGAAATGCAAATTTAAGCTAAAAAAAAAGGGCTGAGATAAGTTGGTCAATGGGGCACATCTGTGTACCTGAACAGAAAGTGCTGGAAATACTCAGTGGGTCTGGCAGCATCGGTGCAGAGAGAAACAGAGTTAATGTTTCAGATCTGTGACCCTTCATCAGAACTGGTAAAAGTTAGAAATGTTGATGTACAAGCTGGAGATGGTAAGACCATGGACCTCCTGCTTTCCATTCCACCCCCAATCCTTCACCCCAAACCTCCCCTTCTGATTTTATACTTTCCAATTATAACCCAATACTGCCAGCTTCCCAGTCACAGCAGCTTCAGGAGACAGAAGGAGAGCAGCAAAAGAGCAATAAAGCCCCATCACTAGGTCTGACACTCACAGCCACCAGATCAAATACTTATAGTGCGTGTACCTTAGAGGCTGGTATCGAGTCAGAATCTGCACGTGGTGAGTCACCGAGTACGAGTGAGCTGCAGCCAGTCCAGGGGGAAAGGATAGTCCATGTGACAGATCACCGGAGGGTGTGGTTACAAACGAGTTATAATACACAGGACTCAGAAGTGAACATTGCTGAAGCTGCTGCCCATGTCGAGGTGGTGCAGTCTGAATCCGAGTCCTCAAGGCCCATAGTTGTTCGAGGACGTCATGCAAGGGCATCTGCAGTCTCTCTCAGTGAAAGACAGCAGCCTTCCACCAGCCATGCTGCAGTCACTGGGAAACACTGTGTAGGAGCACTAGGCAAGTTGAGGGAACCCATAAGACAGGGACTAAGGGAATACACAAGGGTGAATAGTTCAGTTTAGTTTGTATAATTGCATGTGTTGTTGGATAAAGATGATCATGAAAAACATTTTGTTGGTGTTTCTATTGCAGGATGCTTACCTCGAGGACGCTGTGATGGGGCATCTCAGATGGGTGTAATGGTGGAGAAGAGGGGGATCCATGGTGGGAAAGGGAAGTTGTCCTATGGGAACTGGAATCTTAGCAGCGTCTCTACGACAGCCTGTCCAGTTTGAAATCATCCAGGAAATATCCTCCCTGCCTCCTCCTCCTACTGAGGTTGCCTGCGGATTCCTGGTGCCAATGCCTGTGTCCTCATGATGGTGATGATGTGAAGGGTGCAGCAGAACACCATGAACTTGGACACCTGCTCCAATATGTACTGGAGGGCTCCCCCCGAGCGGTTCAGACATCGGAAGCATTACTTCACCTTGTGGTTTTGTGTGGGGGAGGATAGTGTCTAGGGTTTAGAGGTCATGAACCACATTCTGGTTCTGCATGGGTTCCCGATGTGTTGGGACCGGCTGACTGCTTCAGAATGAAGGTATGGTGGCTGTTGCCAGGATAGTGGACAGGAGGTCGCCTCATTTTAGGAAGGATGTGGAAGCCTTGGAGAGGGTGCAGAGGAGATTTACCAGGATGTTGCCTGGAATGGAGAATAAGTCTTACGAGGAAAGGCTGAACATTCTAGGCCTCTTCTCATTAGAACGGAGAAGGATGAGGGGTGACATGATAGAGGTTTATAAGATGATCAGGGGAATAGATAGGGTAGATAGTCAGAAACTTTTTCCCCGGGTGGAGCAAAGCGTTACAAGGGGTCATAAATTTAAGGTGAAGGGTGGGAGATATAAGGGGGATGTCAGGGGAAGGTTCTTTACCCAGAGAGTGGTCGGGGCATGGAATGCCTTGCCTGGGGAAGTTGTTGAGTCAGAAACTTTAGGGACTTTCAAACGGCTTTTAGATAGGTATATGGATAAAGGAGAATGATGGGGTATAGATTAAATTGTCCTTGACAGAGGACAAAGGATCGGCACAACATCGTGGGCCGAAGGGCCTGTTCTGTGCTGTATTTTTCTATGTTCTATGTTCTATGTTACCAACATGATGTACTGGGCATGCTCACACACTAAATGTACATTGATGGAGTGAGAGTTCTATCAGTTCCTGTACCTCTTCCCGTTGCCATGGGGATCCCGCAGAGAAACCTAGACCATCAGGAATCCCGCTATCATGACAAAGCCACGGGATCTCTCACCTGCTTCTCCCTGATGATGGAGCAGACAGTATAATTCACCTCACCCGACATAGATGACCTCCGTCGCACAGCAGATACATCAATGGACAACATAGAGAGAGATAATGGATACGTCACCCGCTCTTGATGGAAAGATCCAGATAAGAACATAATAACATAAGAACTAGGAGCTGGAGTAGGCAATTCAGCCCCTCAAGCCTGCTTTGCCATTCAATATGATCATGGCTGATCTCATCTCGGCCTCAACTCCACTTTCCTGCCCGTTCTCCATAACTCTTCAACCCATTACTAATTAAAAATTTGTCTATCTCCTCCTTAAATTTACTCAATGTCCCGGCATCTATTGCACTCCGGGTAGTGAATCCCACAGACTCACGACCCTTTGAGAGAAGAAATTTATCTTCATCTCTATTTTAAATCCTTATCCCTTATCCTAAAACAATGACCTCTCAAACTAGGTTGCCCCACAAGAGGAAACGTCTTATCTCTGTCTACTTTGTAAATCCCCTTAATCATCTTATATACCTCAATTCGATCGACTCTCATTCTTCTAAACTCTAGAGAGTAAAGGCATAAAGAGCTCAATCTCTCTCCATAATACAAACCCCTCATCCCTGGAATCAATCTAGTGACCCTCCTCTGATCTGCCTCCAATGCAACTACATCTATCCTCAAGTCAGGAGACTAAAACTATACACAATACTCCAGGTGCGGTCTCATTAATGCCTTGTACAGTTGCAGCAACACTTTCCTACTTTTATATTCGGTTCCTTTAGCAAGAAATACCAAAATTCCATTTGCCTTCCTTTTCACCTGCTTTACCTCCAAACAAGCTTTCTGCGATTCATGCACGAGGACACCCAGATCCTTCTGCACCGAAGCACTCTGAAGTTTCTCTCCATTTAGATAATAATTTGCCTTTCTATTCTTCCGACCAAAATGGATAACCTTACACTTTTCCACATTAAACTCCATCTGCCAAATTTTGGATCATTCACCGAACCTATCCATATCAATTTGTAAATTTCTTATTTAATTATTGCAATTTACTATCCCACCTATTTTAGTGTCATCTGCAAACTTTGGCAACAGTACTTTCTATCCCTGCATCCAAGTCATAAATATATATTGCAAATAGCTGGGGCCAAGGACCAAACCCTGTGGTACCCCACTAGTTACATATTGCCAACCAGAAAAAGACCCATTTATGCCGACTCTCTGTTTTCTGTTGGTTCGCCAATCCGCTATCAAAGTTAATAAATTGCCCCTAACCCCATGTAATCTTACCTTGTGTATTAACCTTTTGTGCAGCACCTTATCAAATGTCTTCTGGAAGTCCAGATATACATCTGCAGGATCCCCATTTTCCACTTTTCTTGTCACAGCTTCGAAGAACTCCAGCAAATTCGTCAAATAGGATTTACCCTTCATAAAACCATGCTGACTCTGATGGATTGCGTTTTGACTTTCTAAATATCCAGTTATTACTTCCTTAATAATGGGTTCTAACAATTTCCCAATGATAGATGTTTCCTACTTTCTGCCTTCCTCCCTTTCACCCAGTTCATTCCAAAGTTCAATGAGGAGGATGTGGCAGAATTTTCCGTCACTTTTGAAAAGCTTGTAAAGCAACTGAAATGTCCGGCGGAGAGCTGGACACTGTTCTGACAAAACAAAGTAACAGGAAATTCCCATGAGATTTATTCACTATTGCCAGATGAAAGTTCATCAGATTATGAGATGACTAAAAATGCAATGCTGGGCGTACATGAGATAGTACCGGAAGTGTACCGTCAAACATTCCAAACCCTCCGAAAGCAGCCTGACTAAAGTGATCTCGAGTTTGAAAGAGTTAAGCAGCTTCCGAACACAGGGACATAGGAGCAGGAGTAGGCCATTCAGCCCATCGAGGCTGCTCCACCACTCAATATGACCATGGCTGATCATCCACTTCAATGCCTTTTTCACACATTATCTCCATATTCCCTTTTTGTCATTTGTAGTTAGAAATCTGTCAATCTATAGTTTAAACATACTCACCGACTGAGATTCCACATCCGTCTGGGTTGCAGAATTCCAAAGATTCAGAAATCTCTGAGTCAAGAAATTTCTCCTCATCTCTGTCCGAAGTGGCTTCCCCCTTATTTTGAAATTGTATCCATTAGTTCTAGACTCCGCAACCAGGGGAAATATCGTACACGCATTTACGCTGTTTATCTCTTTAATTATTTCGTTGGTTTCAATGAGATCCCGACACATTCTTTGAAACTCTAGAGAATACAAGCCCAGTTTCTCTCTTCATAGAACAGTCTCGCTATCCCGGGAACAAGTCTGGTGAACCTTCATTGCACTCCGTCTATGGCTATAATATCCTTCCTAAGGTAAGGGGACCCAAACTGCACACAATATTCCAGGTGTGGTCCAAGCAAGGTTCTATACACATGAAGTAAGACTTCACTACTCCTGTACTCAAATCATCTTGTGATAAAGGCTAACAGACCATTAGCATTCCGAATTGCTTGCTGGACTGCATGTTAGTTTTCAGTGACTTGCTGACACACGGGTCCCTCTGTACATCGACACTTTCTAGTCTCTTACTATTTAAGAAATACTCTGCACATCTGTTCCTCCTACCAAAATGGATAACGTCACATCTGTCCATATTATATTCCATCTGCCATGTTCTTGCCCAGTCACAATGTCTGTCCAAATCCCCTTGAAGACGCTTTGCATCTTCCTCACAACATACATTCCCACCTAGTTTTGTGTCATGTGCGAACTTGGAAATATTACATTTGGTCCCCACATCCAAATCATTGACATATATTGTTAACAGCTGGGTCCCAAGTACTGATCCTTGTGGTACACAACTAATCACAGCCTGCCAAAGTGAGAATGACCCGTTTCCTCCTACTCACTGTTTTCTGCCTGTTAACCAATCTTTAATCCATGCCAGTATATTACCTCCTATCCCATGTGCTTTAATGTTGTGAACCAACCTCCTGTGGGGGACTTTATCAAAATCCTTCTGAAAATCCAAGTATAACACGTCCACCGACTCCCCTTTATCAATTCTGTTAGTCACATCCCCAATAAAAACTCCAACAGGTTCGTCAAACATGATTTCTCATTCATAAATCCATGTTTGCGATGCCCAAACAGATTATTATCCAACTGTCCATTTATCACATCCTTTAGAATACAGTCCCAGCATTTTCCCAACGACCGATGCACGAAAGCAGGTCGATAATTCCCTGTTTTTACTCTCCATCCCTGCTTAAATAGTGGGGTGACATTTGCTACCTTCCAATCTGCAGGAACCGCTCCAGAATCTATAGATTTTTTGAAGATAGTCACCAATGCAGCCACCATCTCCATAGCTATCTCTTCCCACACCCTGGAATGCAGAATATCAGATCCTGGGGCCTCATCAAACTTCAGCCCCATTAATTTCTCCAATGCAACATTCTTACTAATATTAATTTCCTTCATGTCCTCATTCTCCCTAATCCCTTGGATCTCTAATCCTGGAAACTTCCTTGTATCTTCCTCAATGAGGAAAGACACAAAGTAATCATTTAGCTTCACTGCCATTTCTCTGTTCACCATTATAAATTCCCCTGACTCTGCCTGTATTGGACCCACATTTGTATTCGCCAAACGTTTCATTTTTAGGTAGCTATAGAAGATTTAAAGTCAGTTTTTGTGTTTACATTTGACCAGTGGATACAAACACTCAAATTACAGCCCACAAATCTGAACCTTAGAGTGGTGATCTATCTCAAGGAGTTCAAAAACTCGCTCTCCCGACCATTAAAACCCACAAAGAGGAACGAAAGGTTCAAAGAGCCAGGCAGTTTGCAATTCTGGCTGATGAATTTTCCCTTGTACACAAAGCCTTAACCCCAAAGGGAAACCCTCCCCTAGTCACCACAAAGACCCAAGAATAAAAGGTGGGAGGGTGATAGGAGCCCGATCAGCCTTGGGCAAGGAGGAAAAGCTGGACACCCAGGGGACCATCCTCAGGCCAAATAGGACGGCACTGAGAGCAGGAGTAATGGCCGAAGACCTGTGCGTTTCCATTGGAATAAGGCAGATCACCATCGAGCTGAATGCTGCAAGTTATGGGAAAAACCTGTAGCATTAATCAGGGACCACCAGATCAGTGCAGGATAATGGGACCTGATGGAAAGCACAACAGATCAGGCTGTGCCTCCAACTGCGGCAGTCAGAACCAGGAAACACACCACAGAGAGTGTGGGAAAAATAAACAAAATCCCTGAGAGGTACCAGGAATTTGTATCCTAATGAAAAGTGACCCCATACCCCTTGAGTGAGGCAAGTAAAACAATAGTCATACTCAAGGATACAGGGGCCACCCAATCCCTTCTGCTGGGAAAAAGAAAGTCCAGTGAATGCTAGAGCGTTAGTGAATGGTATCGGAAGACAGTATATGTCCATACCCTTATATCCGGTGTACTTGGAGTGTGACCCAGTTTCATGACCCTTTACCATGGGGATTGTACCTAGTTTACCGGGTGATGGGTCGAACTGCTCCTGGGTAATATTCTGACAGGGGAAAAGGTGGCAGCTTCCCCAGTAGTTCAAGAGAGACCAAAAGAGGTCCGGGAGACAGAGTAGTTACAGGAGAAGGTCCCGGACATTCTCCCTGATTGTGTGGTGACTCGGTCCATGGCCAAACAATCCCCTGAACTGACACTGCAGACGGATTACCCTACATTCGGGTTGTCTGACACCTTCTTCGGGAAGTTAGAGGAGACAAAGAATGTACTAAACAGTTCTTCCTTATTTGAGGTTCAACAACCCGACCCAGTGTTAAAAAATAGCACAGACTGTCCAAACCAAAACTGAAGCAGAGGGAGTTGCAGAGTGTTACCATTTAAATAATGAGGTACTGATGAGGAATGGGAGACCTCCTCACAGAGCAGAGGATGAAGAGTGGACAGTGGTTCACCAGATAGTGGTGCCGCTGAGGTCCCTTAAAGAAATATTAAGAATGACCCACGACCTTCTAATGGATGGACATTTCGGTGTATGAAAAATCAAAGCCCGCAGAAGACACTATTTTGACTGGCCACAACTTCACAAAGATGTGGTGACGTTTTGTAAAACTAGTCACATGTGCTAAGTTGTGGGGAAGCCCCAACCTGCAGTAAAGCCTGCACCCTAATTCACATACCAGCTTTTGGGGACCCCTTCAGCAGAGTGATGGTGGATTGTGGGGTCATCTGCTGAAAACAAAACGGGATACCAGTATCTTCTCACCATTATGGATGTGGTGACCCGATTCCCAGAGGCCTTTCACCCGAAGAACTATCCCTGCCAAGGCTGTGGTGAAGGGGCTAACCCAATTCTTTACCCTATATGGGCTGCCTGCTGAGATCCAGTCGGATCAGGACAAACATTTTATGTCCATTTTTTTTATAAGGTCATAGGTAATCTGGAGCACCGCAGCCTCACAGCTCCAGCGACCCGGGTTCGATTATGTTTACTGCTTTTGCGGAATTTGCAAGTTCTCCCTGTGACCGCGTGGGTTTTCACCAAATGATCCGGTTTCCTCCCACAGCCAAAGACTTGCAGGCTGATAGGTAAATTGGCCATTATAAATTGCCCCTAGTATAGGTTGGTGGGAGGGGAGTTGAGGGATGGTGGGGATGAGTTAGGAATATGTGATTCATGTAGGATTAGTATAAATGGGTGGTTGATGGTCGGCACAGACTCGGTGGGCCGAAGGGCCTGTTTCAGTGCTGTATCTCTAAATAAATAAAATAAGTAAATAAATAAAGTCCTCAGCCTACCATCCATAGTCACAAGGGGCTTTGGAGCGGTACTATCAGACCCTAAAGACAATGATCAGGCCATACTGCTATGAGCAACCCCATGACTGGGACAAAGGGCTGGGATTTCTCCTGTTGGTTTCCAGGGACTTATCCAATGATTCCACTGGCTTTAGTCTCTTTGAATTAGTTTATGGACACGAGGTGAGGGGTTCCCTTAAACTAATCAAGGAGAGGTCTTTGGGACACAGGGATGAGTCGTCCATGTTAGACTACATTTCTATGCTTTGGGAGCACCTAAAGACCTCCCAGGCAGCTATGGAAAGGTAAGGAGACAGAAATGCCAAGGCTAAAACATTTCAGGACAGAGACCATGTATTGTTACTATTCCCACTGCAGGGTGAACCCCTGAAATCCCGGTTCAGTGGTCCATATCGAGTGGCAAAAGGAATAGTCAGGTACATTATTTAATTGACACTCCAGACCAAAGGCAAAAAGCAAAGGCTGTGGAGGGAACAGCCAAGTACAGATCTGTCAGGCAGTCAGGAGGGAAGGATTGGAAAGGGCGGTGAGGACAGGTTAGAGGAGGGCCAGGAGGATTCCAACTGGAACCCCCTACTCTCCGAATAGCCAACCCTGAAATGTGGGATCCATCAGACCCTACGCTCTCCTCCTTAAATGCAGGTCAAAGAGGCAGCCTAAAAAGGCTGCAAACAGCATTTACAGAAACGTGCAAGGACAAGGAAAGGTCCCAAAAAGGCATGTCAATGGTGCGGGAGATGCCTCACCTAGTCGAAGTGCCGCTGCAGAGTGCAGCGAAAGCTGGACAAAGACCTGCGAGCAGTAATGTCCCAGAGGACATAGGGTAGATAAAAAAAATGATTCTTCCCATAGTAAAGGGAAAAGTGAAGGGAACGTACCCTAAAGTAAACAGCACTTGGGTACCTCACCAGAAAGCTAAAAGTAAAGTCAGTGTGGATCTACCCACTGAAGAACACAATGATCAGGTCCCAAACCCAAATCTAATCAAACCCAACAATTTCAAAGGCAAACTCAGCAAGAACAAAGGCCCACAGGAAATCTCAGACACCTCACTGGGTCTAAAAAAAAAAATTATTACACACTGTCTGTTTAGGGAGAAAGATTGTTAAGGTGCAGGAACCTGAGTAGTTAAAACTTCATTAGAGGAGAGAAAAGGTAAACAATGCAATCGTTGATGCATTGTCCAGCGTCGAACCCGACACATAACCATCCCAGACAAAACGCCAAAAAAGTTAAATCAGTACAGCTGTAACAGACAATGTCAGCTGCAATAATTCTAAGATTAATGTGTGAATTTGAGAAGTGATTATTGAGAATGCATGTATATTTCTTTCTTTTTCTTCCCACAGTTCTGAAATGAAATGTTCCCGTTATCACATTTCTTTCCATGTGCTGCGCTGGTGTTAAGATAACACAACATGCCAAATGAGGAATTTTAATTCATCGTTTGGAAACTTACACTAACCTTTTAATAGAAAAAATCCTGCAGATAACCTTGAAAAAACTGGCAGCCAAGATGGCCACCGTAATTGGCATCTGAAACACATTTTCACATTCTAAGGCCTACAACAGGAGACACATGTCTGATGAGCCTGGACCAATATCATTGGCTTGCTCTAGTGATTGAATTATCTAAGATTACATTCATTAACACCGCATGCAAGACTACCCTGACACATTGACTTTGAAAGAGCAAACTCCTCCATGTATAAATACTGGTATCCTGAGCCCTGGGGAGATAGAAGTTTCTAACCTTGAATCTCATTAGAAGGGTCCAGAGAATACACTGAGGCAGTCAGGAGACCTTCTGTCCATCTCTGTGAAAGCTGGGAGTTTCCCCTGGACAAAGACAGACAAGCCAATGATTCAAACTGTGAAGAAGCAGAAGGGCTGTGACCCCTCTCTCTCTCTCCATCTCTCTCTCCACCTAACATCACAAGTTTGAAAGCCACATGTGACTGCGGGCCCCTCAAGCCTACTTATTGCTGCAGACAGAGTAACCAGGGGAAGAAAGCCTCAAAGAAAATCCTGAGCAATGTGGACCAGCCACATACTGCACTTCGACAAGCAAAAGAATATTACTTCAGCTGGAAGACCACGGAATCGCCCAACATTACAGAATGAGTTTTTTGAAATTTATTCAGGACTCAAATCCAACCACAAATTTACTTCTCACTCTGTAATCTATTTGAGTGTGTGTGATTCTCGTGTGACTGTGTGTGTAACTGTGTGTTCCGTTTTTTTATGATTTTATTCAGATCGGGTTTCTCTTGTTAAGTTTAATAAACTCACCTCTTTCATGTTTAAACTCAAGAGAACTTGTCCAATCGGTTTCTTCACCATCACACCAAAGGTAAGATGTAAAAGACTCACTGAGACGTTAAGCATATTCACTGTTTATAAAGGACAAACACTGTTGTGGTCAAATAAAGAAGAGTCACTCTGACCCCTCCTCACATGGCCATAACAATTGGCCGGGCTGGGGATGGAGCGAAAATGGGGATGAACTCAGCTCAGCATTAAGTAGATACCAGAGGTTGTAAATTTCCTGATTCAGCCTGAGACAATGGCCAGCGAGGGGGATGCAGATCATGGACAGGGAATGGAGTTGTGACAGAAACGGAAGATAATGGTTTCAGTCTTCTCACGATTTAAATGGCAAGAACACTAAATCAGTGAAATATGGTTTATGAATCTAATAGTTGGATACAGAGACTTACCAGGGACACCAATAGTAGCGAGGATGGGATAGTAAATAAATTGACTCATCTTCAGAGCAAAATAGAGCCGCTGTTCTAATGTTATCCAATAATAATCTGCAGTAACACAGTCAAACCAATAGGATACACTCCTGTCCATTGTTGTAACATTCCAATCTATTGTTCAGATTCTGATCTCTCCTCTCCCGCTCTCTGCAGCCCACGGATCCCTTTTAGTGCTGGAGCTGATGGTCCCGCTAACACTTTCGGAAAGCACATTGAAAGGAGTCCTGCATTAATAGAAGAGGGAAACCCTCCAGTGACACCATTAGGGTCCATGGAGACTGACATTAATTACAGTCAATGAACAAACAGGTTCAGTTAACCCCTTTCAATTCAACACTTTTTGTACCACAATAAAGTAGAACATTCACCCAGTCTGCATGGGTTTTGTGAGGGTTACTGAAGGAAGGAATGGTGGAAATGACAGAAGCACTGGACAAAATCTTTCAGTCATCCTTGGATATGGGAGTGATGCCAGAGGTCTGGAGGATTGTCAATGTTACACCCTGTTTAAAAAGGAGAGGTTGGGTAAACCCTGTAACTATCAGTCTAATGTTGGTTGTTGGAAAATTCTAGAGGTCATAACCCAACACATAAATATATCCTGTTTGTAAAACACGGGATAATAAATGACAAGCAGCACGGAAAGGTTAATGAAATATCATTCCTGAAAATCTTCATCAAGTTCGTTGAGGACGTAACTGTGATTGTTTCATGTAATATAATCATAGAAAGTTTAAGATACAGAAAGAGGTCATTTGGCCCATTGTGTCTGCACCGGCCGAAAAATGATCCACCTATTCTAATCCCATCTTCTAGCATTTGATCCATAGCCCTGCAGATAATGACACTTGAGGTGAACATCCAGATTCCTTTTCACTGAGTGGAGGGATTCTGCTTCAACTATCCTTTCAGGCAGTAATTTCCAGACTCTCACTATAAACAGGGGATGCAATACTGAACCCTGTGGAACGCCACTGTCAACAGTCCTCAGGTCAGTAAAATATCCGTCAACAACTACACTTTAATAAAAACAAGACATGCTGGAAATACTCAGCAGGTTTGGCAGCATCTGTGGAGAGAGAAGCAGAGTTAACGTTGCAGGTCAGTGACCCTTCATCATTGACCTGAAACGTTAACTCTGCTTCTCCCTCCACAGATGTTGCCAGACCTGCTGAGTATTTCCAGCATTTCGTGTTTTTACTTCAGATTTCCAGCTTCCGCAGTATTTTGCTTTTATTATAACAATTACCCTTTGTTTCTTGCCACTGAGCCCATTTTGTATTTTTGGGTGGACAAGTTGCTCCTCAACTCCCCGCTAATCCTTCTACCAAGCACTTTAAGTTACTGCCCCCTAGTCACTGATCTCTCTGCAAAGGTGAATAGACTCTTCACCTCCACTCTATCCAGACCCAACAAAATTATGTCCATTTCAATCAGATCTCCCTTCAGCCTTCTCTGTTCCAAGTAGAACAACCCCAACCTGTCTAATCTTTCTTCATAGCTGCATTTTTCCAGTCCTGGCAAACATCTTTGTAAATCTCCTCTGTACCCTCTCCAGCGCAATTCCATCCTTTGTGTAATTAGGTGACCAGAACTGCAGAGTACTCAGGTTGTGGCCCAACCAATGATTTATACAGTTCCAGCATAACCTCACTGCTCTTGTATTCTATACCTCAGCTAATAAAGGAAAGGATTCCATATGCCTTCTTAACAACCTTATCGACCTGACCTGCTACATTCAGGACATCAGTGGACATTCTCTCCAAGGTCCCTCACTTCCTCTACACTTCTCAGTATTTTCCGATTGATCGTCTATCCCTTTGCCTTGTTTGACCTCCTCAATTGCATCGTCTCATACTTACCCAGGCTGAATTCTATTTGTCACTTTTCTGCCATCAATATTTTCCTGCAGCCTAGCTATCCTCCTCGCTACCTACCGCACGGCCAATCTGTGTTCCATCTGCACACATCTTGATCATGCCCCCTACATTTACGTTCAAATCGTTAATATATACTACAAAAAGCAGGGGACCCAGTACTGAGCCCTGTGGAACGCCACTGGAAACAGACCTCAAGTCAGAAAGTCACCCGTCAACAATTACCCTTTGTTTCCTGTCACTGAGCCAATTTTGTATCCAGCTTTCTGCATTTCCCTGGATTCCATGGGACTTTATTTGTTTTACCTAGTATGCCACATGGGACCTTGTCAAAAGCCTTGCCAAAATCCACGGAGACCATATCATCTGCACTACCCTCATCTATCATCCTTGCGACTTCTTCGAAAAATTCAATCAAGTTGGTCAAACAATATCTTCCCTTATCAAATCCATGCTGACTGTCCTTGATTGACCTGAGCCTTTCTAAGTGACAGTTTATCCTGTCTCTCAGAATACATTCCAATAATTGGCCCACTACTGAGGTTACACTGATTGGCCTGCAATTATTCGGTCTATCTCTTGCTCCATTTTTAAAGAGGTACAATGTTAACACTTCACCAATCCTCTGGCACTACACCTGTATCCAGTGAGGATTGGAAAATGATGGTCAGACCCTCTGCTATTTCCTCTCTCACTTCTTTTGACAGCCTGGAATACATTTCATCTGGCCCTGGTGATTTATCAACTTTCAAAGCTGCTAATCCCATTAATACTTCCTCTCTCCCTATGTATATCACATCCAATAATTCACATTCCTCCTCCTTAACCACAGTATCTGCATCGTTCCCCTCTTTTGTTAAGAGAGATACAAAGTGCTCATTAAGAACCTTATCAACATCTTCCGCCCCTACTCATGTATATCCACTTATGTATATAGATTTTCAAACGGCCTGTGATCAACTGACATTTCATAGACTTGTCATGACATGGATTAATGTGACAGTGATAGTGTGGATATTTCATAGACTTGTCATGACATGGATTAATGTGACAGTGATAGTGTGGATATTTCATAGACTTGTCATGACATGGATTTATGTGACAGTGATAGTGTGGATATGACACTGACTCAGGGACAGAAAGCAGAGAGAAGTGGTGAACAGTCATTGTTCAGACTGGAGGTGGAGGGGAGTATACAGTACTGCTTCTCAGGGTTGGATTCACTCAGCGTGATATCAAGAAACGATTGAAGGCACGGGATACTGCAAAGGCTATGGGCCCTGACAATATTCCTGAAATAGTACTGAATACCTGTGCTCCAGAACTTCCGTTCCCCCATCAAACTGTTCAAGTACAGCTGCAACATTGGCATCTACCCGTCAATGTGCAAAATTGCCCAGCTATTTCCTGTACACAAAAAGCAGGACAAGTCCAACCCGGCCAATTACCGCCCCATCAGCCTATTCTCAATCATCAGTAAAGTGATGGAAGGTGTCATCGACAATGCTATCAAACAGCACTTGCTTAGCAATAACCTACTTAGTGACGTTCAGTTTGGGTTCCGCCAGGGTCACACAGCTCCTGACCTCATTACAGCCTTGGTTCAAACATGGACAAAGGGGCTGAATTCAAGAGGTGACTGCCTTGACATCAAGGCAGCATTTGACTGAGTATGGCATCAAGGAGCCAGAGCAAAAATGGAGTCAGTGGGAATCAGCGGGAAATCTCTCTGCTGGTTGGAGTCATACCGAACGCAAAGGAAGATGGTTGTGGTTGTTGCAGGTCAATCATCTCAACTCCAGGACATCACTGCAGGAGTTCCTCAGGGTAGTGTCTGAGACCCAACCATCTTCAGCTGCTTCATCAATGACCTTCCTTCAATCACCAGACCAGAAGTGGGGATGTTGGCTGATGATTGCACAATTTTCAGCACCATTCGTGACTCCTCAAATACTGAAGCAGTCCGTGTAGAAATGCAACAAGACCTGGACAATATCAAGGCTTGGGCTGCTAATTGGCAAGTATCATTCGCACTGCACTAGTGCCAGGCAATGACCATCTTCCACAAGAGAGAATCTAATCATCTCCCTTGACATTCAATGACATTACCAAAGCTGAATCCACCACTATCAACATCCTAGGGGCTACCATTGACCAGAAACTGAACAGGAGTAGCCATATAAATACCATGGCTCAAAGAGCAGGCCATAGGCGAGGAATGCTGAGGCGATTAACTCACCTCCTGACTCCCCAAAGCCAGTCCACCATCTGTAAGGCACAAGTCAGGAGTGTGATGGAATACTCTCCGCTTGTCTGGATGGGTGCAGCTCCAACAACACTCAAGAAGCTCGGCACCATCCAGTACAAAGCAGCCCGCTTGATTGGCACCCCATCCACGACATTCACTCCCTCCACCACCGAAGCACAGTGGCAGCAGTGTGTACCATCTACAAGATGCACTGAAGCAACACACCAAGGCTCCTTAGACAGCACCTTCCAAACACACAACCTCTACCACATAGAAGGGCAAGGGCAGCAGATGTATGGAAACACCACCACCTGCAAGTTCCCCTCCAAGCCACACACCATGCTGATTTGACACTATCTTGCCGTTCTTTCACTGTCGCTGGGTTAAAATACTGCAACTTCCTTCCTAACAGCACTGTGGGTGTACCTACCCCACATGGACTGCAGTGGTTCAAGAAGGCAGCTCACCACCACCTTCGCATGGTCAATTAGAGATGGGCAATAAATGCTGGCCTGGCCAGCGATGTCCACAACCCATGAATGAATTTTTAAAAATGATGCCAGCAAAGTAAAGGGCTGTAAATGTTACACCCTGTTTAAAGAAGGAGAGGTTTGATAAGCCCTGTAACTATCAGTCTGATGTTGATTCATGGAAAATTCTGGAGGCCATAACCCAGCACAAAAATATTTCTTACTTGTAAAATCATGTCTTAATAAATGACAAGCAGCAGGGATAGCTTCATGGAAAATCATCTCTGATAACCTTGATAGTTTGTTGACAGAATTGTGAGTGTTAACGAGGATAGCGTGTTTCGTGTTGTAGAATCATAGAATCGTAGACAATTTAAGGCACAGAAAGAGGCAACTTGGCCCATCGTGTCTGTGCCAGCCGAAATGTTATCCACCTATTCTAATCCCACATTCCAGCACTTGATCCGCAGCCCTGCAGATTATGACACTTGAGGTGCACATCCAGACTCCTTTTGAATGAGTCGAGGGTTTCTGCCTCAACCATCCTTTCATGAAGTGAGTTACAGACCCTCACTAAAAGCATGGCACCCAGTACCGAGCCCTCTGGAACACGACTGGAAACAGTCCTCCAGTCAATACCCGTCAACAATTACCCTTTGCTTCCTGTCACCGACGCAATTTTTTATTTCTGGGTGAGCATGTTTTTCCTCAACTCCCTTCTGAAAGTTCTACCAATCACTTTAAATCTATGTCCCCTAGTCACTGACATTTCCGCTAACGTGAATAGACCCTTCACCTCCACTCAATCCAGGCCCCACAAAATGTTGTTCATTTCAATCAGATCTCCCCTCAAGCCTTCTCTGTTCCATGAAGAACAACCCCAGCCTATCCAATCTTTCCTCATAGCTGCATTTTTCCAGTCCTGGCAACATCCTCGTAAATCTCCTGTGTACCCTTTCTAGTGCAATTACATCCTTTCTGTTACCAGAACTGCACACAGTATTCAAGTTGTGGCCTAACCAATGATTAAGACAGTTCCAGCATAACCTCCCAGCTCTTTCATTCTATACCTCGGCTAAAAAGGGAAATGATTCCATATGCCTTCTTAACTGCCTTATTGACCTGTCCCGCTATCTTCAGGGATCTGTGGGCATTCACTCCAAAGTTCCTTACTTCCTCTACACTTCTCAGTATTGTCCTAGTAATCGTGTATTCCTTTGCTTGTTTGAGCTCCCCAATAGCATCAACTCGCACTTATCCAGGTCGATTCCCATTTTTCTGCCCATCTGACCAGACCGTCAATATCTTCCTGCAGCCTACAGTTATCCTTCTCGCTATCCGCCACATGGCCAATCTTTGTGTCGTCTGCAAAAGTCTGGATCATACCCCCTAAATTTATGTCTAAATCTTTAATATAGACCAGAGAAAGCAGGGGACTCATTACTGAGTCCTGTGGAATGACAATGGAGACAGTCCTCCAGTCGCAAAAATACTTGTCAATAATTACCCTGTGTTTCCTGCCACTGAGCCAATAGTGTATCCGCCTTGCTGCATTTCTCTGGACGCCATGGGATTTTATTTTTTGAACCAGTCTATCATGTGGGAACTTGTCAGAAACCTTACTAAAATCCATGTAGACCACATCAACTGCACTACCCTCATCTATATTCCTTGTAACAGCTTCAAAATATTCGATCAATTTGGTCAAACAAGAGAGTCAATTGACAAATCCATGCTGACTATCCTTGATAAACCTGTGCCTCTATAAGTGACAGTTTATCCCGTCTCTCAGAATAGATTCCAATAATTTGCCCACTACTGAGGTTAGACTGAGTGGCCTGTAATTATTCAGACTATCCTTCGCTCCATTTTTAAACAGAGGTACAACGTTAGCAATTCTCCAATCCTCCGGCACCACAACTGTATCTAGTGAGATTGGGAAATGATGGTAGGCAGACCCTCTGTTATTTGCTCTCTTACTTCTTTGAACAGCCTGGGGTACATTTCATCCGGCTCTGGTGATGTTTCAACTTTCAAGGATGCTAATCCCATTAATACTTCCTCTCTCCCTATGTTTATCATATCCAATAATTCACACTCTTCCTCCTTAACGACAATATCTAAATCCCTCCTCTTTTCTGAAGACATACGCAAAGTGCTCAATAAGAACCATACCAATATCTTCCACCCTTATACAAAGGTTACCTTTCTGATCTATTATGGGTCCTACTCTCCCCTTAGTTATCCTCTTCCTCTTAATGTATTGAGAAAACATCTTTGGGTTCACCTTGATTTTGCTTGCTAATGTTCTTTCATACCCTCACTTTCCTTTCCTAACTTCTTTTTTGATTTGATCCCTCCACTTTCTATACTCCTCTCAGCTTTCTGCAGTATTAAGTTCTCAGTGTCGGACAGAAGCTTTGCTTTTCTGCGTTATCCTACCCTGTCGGCTCCTTGACATCCATGGGACTCGAGATTTGGCCGCCTCACCCTTTTTCCTTGTGGGAACATGTTTATCCTGAACCTTCTGAATCTCCCCTTTGAATGCCTCCCACTGCTGTGAGACTGAACTACCTTCAAACTGCTGTTTCCAGTCCACTTTCGCTCCTGAGTTTAGTAATATTCGCCTTTCCCCATTGAGAACTCTAACTGCTGATATATCTCTTGTCCTGCTCCATAATTCAATTAAAACTAACTGAATTATGATCACTCCCACCAAAATGCTCTTCCCTGCCACTCCTTCCACCTGCCCATCTTCATTTCCTAAAACAATGTCTAAAACTGCACCCTCTGTTGTTGGACTTGCGACATCCTGGCCAAAAACGTTCTCCTGAATGCACCTCAAGATTTCTGTTCCCTTAATTATTTTCATACTAAAATTATCCCAGTTAATATTGGGGTAATTAAAATACCCTACTATTACTGCCCTATTGTTCTTGCACTTCTCAGAGACTTGCCTACATATCTGCTCTTCTATCTCCCTCGGACTGTTTGGCTGACGGGATCACACTCCCAGCAGTGAGATTGCCCCTTTTTGGTTCCTTAGCTCAATCCATATCGCCTCAGTTGATGAACCTTCCAACATATCATCCCTCCTCACAGCTGTAATAGATTTCTTGACCGAAATTGCCACTTCCCCTCCTTTCTTATCCCCCTCCCTATCGTGTCTGAAAACCCTGTAACCAGGAACGTTGAGCTGCCATTCCTGTCCCTCCTTCAGCTATGTTTCTGTGATAGCTATGATATCATACTGCCACCTGTCCACCTTGCCCTCAGCTCATCTACTTTATTTGCTATACTCCTTGCATTGAAATAGATACCCTTGAGCACAGCCAAACACTTAAAAAAAATTCTAACCCTCTTTTCCTCTGTTTTCTAGACTCATCCATTAATTTTCTGCCTTCTATTTTCATTTCAGGTTTTGTCCCAACTGAGTCTACCCTCAGGTCCCCACCTCCCTGCAAAACTAGTTTATACCCTCCCCGACAGCACTAGCAAAACATTCTGCAAGTAACTCAGTCCCGGCTCCAATCAGGTGCAACCAGTCCGGCCTGTACAGGTCCCATCTCCTCCAGAGCCGGTCCCAATATCCAGGAATCTGAAGCCCTCCCTCCTGCACCGTCTTCCCAGCCACGTATTCATCTGTTTTAGTTTTCTATTTCTGTACTCAGCTGTGCATGGCACTGGGACTAATCGAGAAGTTACTACTTTGAGGTCCTGCTGGCTAATTTCTTCCCTAGCTCCATAAATTCTGACTGCAGGACGACATTCCTCTTTCTACCTCTGCTGCTGGTTCCAATGTGGACCATTACTGCTGGTTGTTCCCCTTCTCCTTCAGGATGCTCTGCAGTCGCTCAGTGACATCCTTGACCCTGGCACCAGGGAAGCAGCACACCATCCTCGATTCGCGTCTGTGGCCACATAAACGCCTGCCTGTTCCCCTGACTACTGATCACTTTGGCTCTTCCAGTCATCCCTCTACCCCGATCTGCAGCTCTGCCACCCGTGTTGACACTTTCTTCAGTATTCTGAACTGAATACCTGTTGGA
Organism: Heterodontus francisci; assembly: GCF_036365525.1. Classification (NCBI taxonomy): domain Eukaryota; kingdom Metazoa; phylum Chordata; class Chondrichthyes; order Heterodontiformes; family Heterodontidae; genus Heterodontus; species Heterodontus francisci. The sequence goes on along the minus strand of NW_027141867.1, from coordinate 765,474 downwards.
GAGTGAGATGCACTCAAGGCTTTGCAGCACTACCTGCCTGATTCTTTTTGACTGTCTGGGGATCACCAATTCCTTCTCTCCCTGCATAATCTTCAGCTGTTGGGTGACCACATCTATAAACATGCTAAAGCTGAATAATTTGGTGTATTAGAAGGAAGAATGTGCAGGATTATGGGAAGAAGGCAGGGAATGGGATTAGGTGAATTGCTCATTCGGAAAGGCGACGCAGACACGTCGGACTGAATAGTTCCTTTTGTGCTGTAATAACACTGTGATGGGGCGTCTCAGATGGGTGTAATGGTGGAGAATGGGGGATTCATTGTGGGAAAGGGAAGTTGTCCTATAGGAAACTGAATCTTAGCAGGGACTCTCCGACAGCCTGTCCTGGTGGAAGGCATCCAGAAAATATCCTCCCTGCCTCCTCCTCATTCTCCTGAGGTGGCCTCCGGATTCCTGCTGCCAATGCCTGTGTCCTCGTGATGGTGATGATATGAAGAGTGCAGCAGAACACCATGAACTTGGGCACCTGCTCCAGTGTGTACTGGAGGACTCCCCCCGAACGGTTCAGACATCGGAAGTAAAGCTTCATCACACCGATGGTCAGTTCCACCATGTTCCTGGTGACTCCATTGCATACATTTTGCACATGTTAATTGTGTGCGTTTGTTTGGTGGTGGGAGATGATTTGGGGTTGTAGAAACATGAGTTGGGTCTAGAGGGGGTTTTCCTTTGTCTCCGAGGAGCCGCATTCTTGTTCTGCATGGAGACCCACAGTGTTGGAACCGGTTGACTGCTTCAGAATGAAGGTATGGTGGCTGCTGCCACGATAGTGGACATTCACCAACATGATTTACTGGGCATGCTCACACACCAACTGTACATTAATGGAGTGAGAGTTCTTTCAGTTCCTGTACCTCTCCCCGTTGACATGGAGACCCCGCAGAGCCACCTACACCATCAGGAATCCCGCTATCCTGACAAAGCCACGGGATCTCTCATCCTGCTTCTCACTGCTGAGGGAGAAAATGATGACATAGATGGTCATCCTCACCTCCCAGAATTATTAATGTACAACACACAGGCCTAGTAACTACTGGTCAGTTAGTGTAACATCAGTGGTGAGTAAGGTTTTAGAAACAATGATCAGGGAAAAAGGACAACACACACTTGGAGAGGTTTGAGTTAATTATGGAGTGTCAGCACGGATTTCTAAAAGGCAGATTATGCTTGATGGGCTAATTGAATTTATTTCGATGATCAGAGAAGGTTGATGAAGGGGATGTGGTGGATGGTGCCTACCTGGATTTTATGAAAGTATTTGATTAAGAACCACACACAAGTTTGGTTAACAAAATTGAAGCTCATGGAATAGCAGCTAATTGGATCAAAAACTGTCCAAAGGACAGCAAAAAGAGAAATGTGTTAAATGGTTATTTTTCAGACTGGAGGATGGTCGACATTGATGTTTCACAATGGTCAGTGCTAGGACCACAGTTGTTTTTTTTTGCCGTATTAAAATGACACGGATCTTGGAATACGGAGTAGAATTTATATTTTTTCTGATGATTGCAACCTTGGAGGAGTGGAGAACAGTGAGGGTGATACAAACCACCTACAACATGAGATAGATAGGCTAGCAGAATGGACATAGAAGTGGCAGGTAGAATTTAATAAAGAGTAGTGTGAGGTAATGTATTTTGTCAGAAAGAATAGGAAGACAACATAGACTTAATGACACAGTTCAAAAGATTGTGCAGGAACAGAAGGACCTGGGGCTCCATATGCATTGATCTTTGAAGGTGGCAGGACATATTAGCAGAGTGTTTCGCAAAACATATCAGATCTTGGGCTTCATCATTAGAGGCAAATATACAAAAACAGGGCGGCTTAGCTGAAACTTTACAAAGCTTTGGTGAGACCCCAACAAGAGAACTGTGCCCTGTTCTGGTCACCAGACTGTAGGAAGGATGTGAAAGTCCTTGACAGGGTGCAGAGGAGATTTACCAGAATGATTCCAGGGATGGGAGTTTAGTTACAAAGTGAGTTTGGAGAAGATGGAGTTGTTCTCCTGGTGTAAAGGAGATTGAGAGAGATTTGATAGAGGTGTACATGATTATGATAGACTTAGATAACATAGACAAGGAAAAACTGTTCCCATTAACTGATGCAACGCGGACCAGGGGGCACAGATGGAAGGTTTTGGTTAAGAGATGCAGGGGAATGTGAGGAGGAACATTTTTACACAGTGGATGGTAATGAGCTGGAACTCACTGCCCAGGAGGATGGTGGAAGCCAAGACAATCAAAGATTTCAAAAGGAAACTGGATGGAAACCTGAAGGAAATGAACTTGCAGGGATACGGGGATTGAGCGGGGGAGTGGGGCTGACTGGATTGTTGCACAGAAAGCCGGCAGTGAGGGGCTGAATGGCCTCTTTCTGTGTTGTAAATGACTCCATCAATTTCTACCACTCTATGTTGGATATGTCAACTGCTCCTGCCTGTAAATATCCAGATACATAGAAGTTCAATGAAACTGTGAGCTTAACAACCACTGACAGCTCCGTCCTCACCCTGGTGAGAGGCTCCAGGTTGTGTTACAGGAGGCGACACAGCTCTGTGACCACCTCCTTATTGAATCAGAGTCACCTCACACATTGCTCCTGGGTTAGGTGTAGGTAGGAGAAGTGCTCTTGGAGCACCCGGGATGGGCAGGGAAGAGCCCTCTCCTCCTCTCTCTTTACAGAGCTTCCCCTCTCCGCAGCATCTGCTCCATTTGTTGGTCATGTTACAGACCCAGAGACACTGTAACTACAGTCCCCATACGTCGTCCAGAGTTGGGTCACCAAATCCACTCTACACAAAGAACTAAGAACAAAGAAAATTACAGCACAGGAACAGGCCCTTCGGCCCTCCAAGCCTGTGCAGATCCAGATCCTCTATCTAAACATGTCGTCTATTTTCTAAGGCTCTGTATCTCTTTACTTCCTGCCCATTCATGTATCTGTCCAGATACATCTTAAAAGACGCTATCGTTCCCGCGTCTACCACCTCCGCTGACAACGCGTTCCAGGCACCCACCATCCTCTGCGTAAAGAACGTTCCACGCATATCCCCCCTGAACTTTTCCCCTCTCACTTTGAACTCGTGACCCCTAGTAAAACTTTTCCCCTCTCACTTTGAACTCGTGACCCCTAGTAATTGAATCCCCCACTCTGGGAAAAAGCTTCTTCCTATCCAACCTGTCTATCCCTCTCATGATTTTGTACACCTCAATCAGGTCCCCCCTCAACCACTGTCTTTCTAATGAAAATAATCCTAATCTACTCAACCTCTCTTCATAGCTAGCGCCCTCCATACCAGGCAACATCCTGGTGAACCTCCTCTGCACCCTCTCCAAAGCATCTACATACTTTTGGTAATGTGGCGACCAGAACTGCATGCAGTATTCCAAATGTGGCCGAACCAAAGTCCTATACAACTGTAACATGACCTGCCAACTCTTGTACTCAATACCCCGTCCGATGAAGGAAAGCATGCCGTATGCCTTCTTGACCACTCTATTGACCTGCGTTGCCTTCTTCAGGGAACAATGGATCTGAACACCCAAATCTCTCTGTACATCAATTTTCCCCAGGACTTTTCCATTTACTGTATAGTTCACAAATGTCCCTGAATGTCTGCAGCAGCTCACAACACAACCTCCAGAAAAACATCCACAACACCTCCACTAACTTTACAATAGCAGAAGTAAGTCAAAAGCCTGTAAACTAGATGCCTGGTCCTTTTAAATAACACCGGAGGGGTTTCCTTTTGCTACTGAATGTATGTTCAGTGGTCAGTGGACATGCACAGAAAAAGTTTAAAGAAGTACATCAAAGCTGCTGGTATGGTACATTGATATCACTTTCAAATCCACCCTCAAAGGAACAACACATACAAGGTACAATTGAGCTAGAGCCCTGCGCAGCTTGGGACACTGTGCAGGGCATAGTAGAGGTGGCCGGCTGTGAAGACCACGCTGAAGGCACACAGATGATGTGACTGGGCTGGAGCCCCACCCAGCATGGGATATTGTGCAGACCGCACTGGAAGTGGCCGGCTGTACGATTCACATCTCTTTTTGGATCCCAATTCTGTACCGTCAGCAGCAGTCTTGCTGCAGAGTCTAAAATCGTGGCTCGGAACAGATACAGAGGGAAAGAAATTCACTTTACAAGGAGAACTGAAAAAAGATTGAAGTCGAAAGATTTGCAGGAATATATGAATTGGAGAGGGGAAAGTGAATAAATGGAAGGGTGAGCCATGGAGAGATTCAAACACAAGAATGAGAATGTTAAAATTAAGGTGCTGCCAGACCGGGAGCCAATGGAGATCAGTGAGCACAGGGGTGATGGGTGATCGGGATTTGGCGTGAGTTCGAATACAGGCAGCAGAGTTCTGGATGGGCTGTGGTTTATGGAGGTTTAGAACTGTGAGGGTGAACAAGGTGGAATTGGAAATGTCAACTGTGTATTTAACAGTGATGCGGATGAGGGTTTTTGCAGTAGATGGGCTGAGGCAGAGGTGGAGTTGGGTGATATCATAGAGGTGATATTAGGCATGGTTAGTGATGGAAAGAATATGGAGATGAACTCAGCTCAGGTTCAAATATAACAAAGAAGTTGTAGACTGTCTGGTTGAGCCTCAGATATTGGGCAGGGTGGAATATGTGCCTCCCAGATAGGTGATGGAGTTTGTGATGGAGACCAATGACACTGGCTTCAGTCTTCCCAAAATGTACATAACAGAACAATTTTTCAGTGAAACAGGGTTTACTGATCTCCTGGCCTGAAATAGAGACAGCAACAGCAGCAAAGATGAGAGAGTAAATGACAAGAACTGTAATACAGTTGACAATGGTTTACAGAGCTAATAGCTGAAGATATTCACCAGGCATAACAACGGCAGCAAGAAGGGCAGAGTAAATTACAGGAGCAGTAATGCAGTTAAACATGGTTTAAAGGATTTATAGCTAGATAGAGAGACTTACCAGGGACACCAATAATAGCCAGGATGGGATAGTAAACATATTGAATAATCTTCAGTGCGAGATAGATACGAGAGTTTAATGACATCCGATCATAATATGTAGAAAGAGAGTAAAGACCCGAGGATAAACTCCTGTCCATTGTTGTAACATTCCAATCTATTGTTCTCAGATTCTGATCTATCCTCTCTCTATCTCTCTGGAGCAGCTGATCTCTGTAAGTGCCGGGGCTGATGTTCCCACTGACATATGGAATAACACATTGAAAGAAGCCCCTTATTAATAGAAGATGGAAAACGTCCAGTGACACAATTAGGGTCCATGGAGACTGACATTAATTACAGTCACGGAACAAACATATTCAGTTAACCCTTTTCAATCCAACACTTTTTGTGCCACAATAAGTTGAACATTTACCCAGTCTGGATGGGATGTATGATGGTTGCTGAGGGAAGCAATGCTGGAAATAGCAGAGGCACTGGCCAGAATCTTCCAATCCCCCTTGGATATGGGCGGGATGACAGATTTCCACAGGCTCACCACCCTCTGGGTGGAGAAACGTCTCTTCATCTCAGTCCTGAAAATTTTACCCCATATACTTAGATTATGACACCTGGTTCGGGAGTCTCCACCATCGGGAACATCCTTCCTGCATATACCCTGTCAAGCCATGTTAGAATTTTATAGGTTTCGATGAGATCCCTCCTCACTCTTCTGAATTCCAGTGAATATAGTCCTAACCGACTCAATCTCTCCTCATACGACAGTCCTACCACCCCAGGAATCAGTCTGGTAAAACTCTACTGCACTCCCTCTATAGCAAGGACATCATTCCTCAGATAAGGAGACCAAAACTGCACACAATATTCCAAGTGCAGCCTCACCAAGGCCCTGTATAATTGCAGCACAACATCCCTGCTCCTGTACTCGAATCCTGTCTCTATAAAGGCCAACATAACATTCGCCTTTTTCTACCGCCTGTTGCACCTGCATATTTACCTTCAGTGACTGGTGTACGAGAACACCCAGGTCTCGTTGCATATTCCCCTCTCTCAGTTTATAGCCGTTCAGATAATAATATGCCTTCCTGTTTTTGCTAGTAAAGTGGATAACTTCACATTTATCCACATTACTAGCATCTGCCATGCATTTGCCGACTCACTCAAATTGTCCAAATCACCCGGAAGCCTCTTTGCATTCTACTCACCACTCACCCTCACACCTAATTTTGTATCAGCTGCAAATCTGGAGATATTACATTTAGTTTCCTCATCTAAATCATTAATATATATTGTGAATAGCTAGGGTCCCAGCTCCGATCCCTGCGGTACCCCACTAGTCACTGCCTGCCATTCAGAAAAAGATCCGTATGTTCCAATGCTTTGTTTCCTGTCTCCCAACCAATTTTCTATCTATCGCAATACACTACCCCCAGTCTCGTGCACTTTAATTTTACACGCTAAACCCTTACGTGGAACTTTGTCGAGAGCCTTCCGAAAGTGCAAATAAATCACATCCACTGGCTCCCCCTCATCAACTCTACTAGTGACATACTCGAAGAATGCTAGTGGATTTATCAAGCATGATTTCCCTTTCATAAATCCATGCTGACTCTGTCCGACTCGACCACTGTTCTCCAAGTGCTCTGCTGCAAAATCTTTGATAATGGACTCCAGGATTTTCTCCACGACCGATATCAGGCTGACTGGTCTACAATTTCCTGCTTTCGCTCTACCTTCCTTTTTTAATAGTGGGGTTACATTCGCTACCTTCCAATCTGTAGGAACTGTTCCAGAGTCCATAGAATCTTGGAAGATGACCACCAATGCATCCACTATTTCTCGGGTCACTTCCTAAGTACTCTGGGATGGAGATTACTAGGCCCTGGGCATTTATCGGCCTTCAATACCATCAACTTCCCCAACACCATTTCTCTACTAATACTGATTCCTTTCAGTTCCTCTCTCTCACTAAACCCTGTATTCACCAACATTTCTGGTATGATATTTGAGTCCTCCTTTGTGAAGACAGAAATAAAGTATGCATTTAGTTGGTCAGCCATTTCTTTGTTTCCCAGAATAAATCCCCCTGTTTCTGACTGTAACGGACCTGCATTTGTCTTCGCCAATCTTTTCCTCTTCACATACCTATAGATTCGTTTACAGTCAGTTTTTATGTTCCCTGCAAGCTTAATCTTGTACTCCATTTTCCCCTTCTCAATGAATCCCTTGGTGCTCCTTTGCTGAATTTTAAACTGCTCCCATCCTCAGGTCTGTTGTTTTTTTCCTGGCAAATTTATATGCCTCTTCCTTGGATCTAACGCTATCTCTAATTTTCCTTGCAAGCCATGATTTGGCTACCTTTTCCGTTTTACTTTTGCGCCAGACAGGGATAAACAATTGTTGCAGTTCATCAATGTGCTCTTTGAATGTTTGCCATTGCCTTTCCACCGTTATCTCTTTAAGTAAAGTTTCCCAATGTATCATCAACGACTCATGCCTCATACCTCCGTAGCTTACTTTATTAAGATTCACGACCCTAGTCTCAGAATCAACCAGGACACTCTCCATCATGATGAAGAATTCTATCATATGGTCGCTCATCCCCAAGGGATCTCGCACAACTAGATTGTCAATTATTCCTCTCTCATTATACAATAACCAGTCTAGGATAGCCTGTTCTCCAGTTGCTTCCTCAAAGAATTGGTCCTGAAAACCATCCCGTATATTCTCCAGGAATTCCTCCACAATGTATTGCGACCAATTTGATTTGCCCAATCTATATGCAGATTCAAGAAACCAATAATTACAGATGTTCCTTTATCGCATGCGTCTCTAATTTCCTGTCCAATGCCATTCCCAAATTCAGCACTACAGTTTGGGGGTCTATATACAACCCCCACTAACGTTTTCTGCCCCTCAGTGTTTCTCAGCTCTACCCATACAGATTCGATATCGTCAGAGCTAATATCCTGCCTCACTATTGCGTTCATTTACTCTTTAACCAGCAATGCAACTCCACGGGGGGTGGAGATAGGCCGTTTTAGTGATGGTGTGAATATTTGGTAGGAAGCTGATCTCAAGGGATCTCAGGGTGAACTATGTAAACAAGTTTGTGAACAGTTTGGCTTCGTCTCAAACATTTACAAAGGAGAGGGATGGAGTGTGCAACTAGGAAATGTTTGGAGCAGAGACAGAAAACAATGGCTTCAATCTTCTCAATATTTAATTGACATTGCAGATGTGTGAAGTAATACATTTTGAAAGGATGATTGAAGAGAGACAATACAAGTTAAATGGTACAACTATAAAGATGGTGAAATAACAGAGACACCTGGGATTTGTACACAAATCTTTGAGGGTGGCAGGAAAGGTTAACTTGACAGTTCATAAATGTATGGGATCCTAGGGTTTATAAATAGAGGCAAAAAGAACAAAAGCAAGGACATTATGTGAAACATATATAAAATACTAGTTCAGCTGCACCTGAAGTCTTGTGTCGAATACTGGGAACCACACTTTAGGAAGGACATGAAGCCTTCGGGGAGGGTACCGAACTGTTTTGCTAGAATTTGTCCAGGCATGAGGGATTACAGTTATACAGCTGGGGTTGTTCTGCTTGGAGCAGAGAACTTTCAGAGGAGATTTGATTGAGATGTTTAACATTAGGAAGGATTTAGATAAATTAAATAAAGAGAAACTATTTCCAATGTCCAAGAGACACAGATTTAAGGCGATTGGTAAAAGAAGCAGACATGAGGATTTTTGTTTCTGAGTGGTTTGGATTTGGAATGCACTGTCTGATAGGCTGATGGATACAGATTCAATAGTAGATCCCAAAAGGGAATTGGATAAATATCTGAAGGAGAAAAAAATGCAAGGATACAGTGAAAGATCCAGGGAGTGGGACTAACTGGATTGCTCTTTGAAAGGGCCAGCACAGACTTGATGGGCCGAATGGCCTCATTCAGTTTGTGCTATTCTATGATTCTATGATGGTTCCCACCTGGACTTTCACAATATTCCAATCCTTTCACAAGGCGTTTGAGAAAGTACCACATAACAGCCGTGTTACCGAATTAGAAACACACGGGATAAAAGGACCAATGTCAGCTGTGGCTCAGTTTGTAGCTCTCTCCCCTTTCAGTCACAAGCTTCCAGGATCAAGTGTCACTGCAGGACCTGATTACAAGAATCAATGCTGACATTGCAGTGCAGTACTGAGGGTGTGTTGCACTGTCAGAGGTGCAGTCTGTCGAATGAAACTTTAAACCAAGTTGCAGTCTGCCCACTCAGGTAGATGTTAAAGATCCCATCGCACTATGTAGAATCAGAGCAGGGGAATTATTACCGGTGTCCTGGTCAATATTTTTTCCTTCAATCAACATCACAAAAACAGATCTGATCATTCTCACATTACTGCTTGTGGGATCTTGCTGTGCAGAAATTGTCTGCCTGTTTCCTACATTACAAGAGTGACTTCGCTTTAAGAAGTATTCATTGGTTGAAAATCACTTTGGGACATGCATTGGTCATGAAAGGCGTTTCAGAAATGGAAGTCTGTTCTTTTATTTTCAATGTCATCATGCGGGAAATTAGCTCAGTGACAGAAAGTAGAGAGTAGTAGAGAATGGTTGTTGTTCAGTCTGGAGGGAACTACACAGTGGGGCTCCCCAGGGTCACTGTTGGGATCACTGTTGCTGTATGTTAATACAATGGGCTTGTGTACAGAGGTGATAATGTCAAAGTTTTCAGATGGCAGGAAACTCAGAAATGTTAATAAACAATGAGAAGGATAGTAACAGACTTCAGGAGGACAGAGACTGATTGGTGAAATGGGCAAGCGGATGGCAAATATAATTTAACACAGTGAAGTGTGAAGTGAGACATTTGGGTAGGAAGTGTAAGGGAAGGCAACAGAAACAAATGGGTATTGTTTAAATGAGGAGACAGGAACACAGAGACTTGGTGTGTATTCAGACAGATCTTTGAAGGCCGCACGAAAGGTCGACAAGTTTATGTCTGATATAACAGACATCAGGTAGAAAAGACTATTGAGAAGCAGGCTAAATACAGAAGGTCCAGATGGGAAGTGAAAAAGCAAATAAGAGAAGCAAAGAGAGAGCATGAAAAGAGGCGAGCATTAAAGGAAATCCCAAAGTTTTCTGTTGGCATCTAAACAGTAAAAGGGTAGTAAAAGGGACAATGGGGCCGACTCAGGACCATAAAGGGGATTTGCACATGGAGGCAGAGAATATAGCTGAGGTAATAAATGAATAATTTCCACCTGTCTTTACCAAGGAAGAAGATATGGGATCCTTTCCTTTATTAGCTGAGGTATAGAATATACGAGCAGGGAGGTTATGCTAGAATTGTATAACTCATTGGTTAGGACACAACTTGAGTACTGTGTGCAGTTCTGGTCACCTCATTACAGAAAGGATGTAATTGCACTAGAGAGGGTACACAGGAGATTTATGAAGATGTGGCGAGGACTGGAAAAATGCAGCTATGAGGAAAGATTGGACAGGCTGGGACTGTTCGCCTTGAAATAGAGAAGGCTGAGGGTAAATCTGATTGAAATGTACAAAACTGAGAGTAGAGTGGAGCTGAAGGGTCCATTCACCTGAGCAAATAGGTCAATGACGAGGGGGCATGGACTTAAAGTGATTGGTAGAAAGACTAAAAGGGAGCTGCGGATTTTATTTTTCACCCAGCGGGTGGTCAGAGTCTGGAACTCACTGTCCGAAAGGGTAGTTGAGGCAGAAACCAACAACTCATTCAAAAGGTGTCTGGATATGCACCTCAAGTGCTGTAATCTATCAAATGCTGGAAGGTCGGATTAGAATGGCTGGATCGTTTTTTGGACAGCATAGATACGATGGGCCAAGTGGCCTCTCTCTGTGTGCCATAAACTGTCTATGATTCTTAAGATGCAACCCAGGCAATGTTGAAAGAGGAGGTAAGTCAGACACTAGTGGGGTTTAAAATTGATAAAGAGGAAGTATTAGATAGGCTGTCTGGAATTAAATTGAATAAAGCACCAGGACCAGATGAGATGTATCCAAACATACTGAGGGAAGTGAGGGTGGAAATCGCAGCGGCACTGGACATAATTTTTCAGTCCTCCTTAGACTCGGGGGTGATGCCAGAGGACTGGAGAATTGCAAACGTTACACCCTTGTTCAAAAAAGGGTGTAAAGGTAAGGCCAGCAACTATAGGCCTGTCAGTTAAACTTCGGTGGTGGGAAAACTTCTAGAAAGAAATAATCTTGGACAAAGCTAATAGTCACATGGACAAATGCGAGTTAATTAAACAAGCCAGCATGGATTTCTTGAGAGAACATCATGTTTAACTAATTTGCTGGAGATGTTTGAGGTGGTATCAGAGAGAGTTGATGAGGGCAATTCTTTTTATGTGGTGTACATTGATTTTCATATAACGGTCTATTCAGTTTCAAATGAACCTGCCTCCACCATTCTCAAGCAGTGCATTCCAGACATTTAACTATTCCCTGCATGCAAAAACCTTTTGATACAATGCCACACAACAGACCTGTGAGCAAACTTGTCGCTCATAGAATAAAAGGGACATTAGCAACATGGATACGAAATTAGCTGAGTGACAGGAAACAAAGAGCAGTGGTTAATGGATGTTTTACAGGCTGGAGGAAGGTTTGTGGTGGAGTTCCCCAGAGATCAGTGTTGGGATCCTTGCTTTTCCTGATATATACTAAGGACCTAAACCTGGGTGTACAGGGCACAATTTCAAAGTTTGCAGCTGATACGAACGTTGGAAGCATTGTGAACTGTGAGGAGGATAGTGTAGAACTTCAAAAGAACACACACAAGTTGGTGGAATGGGCAGACAGGTGGCAGATGTAGTTCAATACAGAGAAATGTGAAGTGATTCATGTTTGGAGGAAGAACATGGGGTGACAATATACAATTCTATAGGGTGTTCAGGAGCAGAAGAACCTGTGTGTATATGCACAGAAGTCATTGCAGGCGGCAGAACAGGTTGAGAAAGTGTTTAATAAAGCATGCAGTATCGTGGGCTTTATTAATATGGGCATCGAGTACAAGAGCAAAGAAGTTATATTGAACTTATATAAGACACTATTTCAGCCTCAGCTGTGGTATTGCGTCCAGTTCTGGGTGCCACACTTGAGGAAAGACGTGAGGGCATTGGAGAGAGTGCAGAAAAGATTGACCAGAATCATTCCCAGGATGAGGATTTTCAGTTATGAAGATAGATTTGAGAAGTTAGGACTGTTTTCCTCGGAGAAGGCTGAGAGGTGATTTATTAGAGGTTTCAAAAATCATGAGGTGTCTGGACAGAGTAGATAGAGAGAAACAGTTCCCACTCGTGAAAGGATCGAGAAAGAGAGGGCACAGATTTAAAGTCATGGGTAAAAGAAGCAAAGACGACCTGAGGAAAATATTTTTTCACACAGTGATTGGTTAGAGTCTGGAATGCACTGCCTGAGAGTGTGGTGGAGGCAGGTTCAATTAAAGCTGAATAGACTGTTATATGAGAAGGAAGAATGTGCAGGATTACAGGAAGAAGGCAGGGAACGGCACTGGGTGAATTGCTCATTCGGAGAGCGAGTGCAGACACGAAAGGCTGAATTGGTCCTTCTGTGCTGTAATAATTCTCTGATGTTTTTATTACAGGATGCTGACCAAGGGGACACTGTGATGGGGCTTCTCAGATGGGTGTAATGGTGGAGAATGGGGAATTCATGGCTGGAAAGGGAAGTTGTCCTATGGGAACTGGAATCTTAGCAGGGACACTCCGACAGCCTGTCCGGGTCGAAGGCATCCAGGAAATATCTTCCCTCCCACCTCCTCCTGAGGTGGCCTCTGGATTCCTGGTGCCAATGCCTGTGTCCTCATGATGGTGATGATATGAAGGGTGCAGCAGAACACCATGAACTCAGACACCTGCTCCAGTGTGTACTGGAGGGCTCTCCCCGAGCGGTTCAGACATCGGAAGCATTGCTTCATCACACCGATGGTCTGTTCCACCATGTTCCTGGTGACTCTATTGCTCACATCATACACATGCTAATTCCGTAACTAACGGTTGATGGTGGGAGGTGGATTGAGGGTGTAGAAGCATAGGCTGTGTCTAGAGGGGGTTCCTTTGTCTCCAAGGAGCTACATTCTGGTTCTTCATGGAGCCCCGATGTGTTGGGACCGGCTGACTGCTTCAGAATGGAGGTATGGTGGCTGCTGCCAGGATAGTGGACATTCACCAACATGACGTACTGGCCATGCTCACACACCAACTGCACATTGATGGAGTGAGAGTTCTTTCAGTTCCTGTACCTCAACCCATGGGTTGACATGGGGGCCCCGCAGAGCCACCTACACCATCAGGAATCCCGCTATCCTGACAAAGCAACGGGATCTCTTATCCTGCTTCTACCTGCAGAGGGAGATATTGATGACATAGATGGTCACCCTCACTTCCCAGAATTATCAATGGACAACACACAGGCCTAGTAACTACTGGCCAGTTAGTTTAACATCAGTTGTGAGGAAAGTTTTAGAAGCAATAATCAGGGGAAAAGGACAACACACACTTGGAGAGGTTGAGTTAATTAAGGATTGTCAGCACGGATTTCTAAAAGGCAGATCATGCTTGATGAAGTAATTAAATTTATTTAGAAAATCAGAGAAGGTTGATGAAGGGAATGTGGTGGATGTTGTCCACGTGGATTTTGTGAAATTATTTGACGAAGAAACACACAGAAACTTGGCTAACAAAATTGAACCTCATGGAATAGCATCTAATTGGATCAAAAATTGTCCATAGGACATAAAAAAGAGAAATGTGTTAAATGGTTGTTTTTCAGACTGGAGGATGGTAGACAGTGATTTTCCCCAAGGGTCAGTGCTTAGGACCACTGTTTGATTTTTTGCTATATATGTGTTACATGGATCTTGGAATACAGAGTAGATTTTCAAAATGTTCCAATGATACCAATCTTGGAGGTGTGGTAAACAGTGATGATGTTGCAAACCACCTGTAGCAGGAGATAGATAGGCTAGCAGAATGGACAGAGAAGTGGCAGGTGGAATTTCATACAACGGAGTGTGAGGTGATGTATTTTGTCAGAAGGAACAGGAAGGTAATATAGACTTAATGACACAGTTCTAAAGATTGTGCAGGGACAGAGCGACCTGGGGCTGCATATGCATTGATATTTGAAGTTGGCATTACATATTAGGAGAATGTTTAGCGAAGCATATCAGATCTTGGACTTCATCATTAGAGACAATGAATTCAAAAGGATACTGGATGGACACCCGAAGGAGATGATCTTGCAGGGATGCGGGGACTGACTGGGAGAGTGGGACTGACTGGATTGTTCCACAGGGAGCGGGCACCGAGGGGCCGAATGGCCATCTTCTGTGCCATAAATCTATCTGTCACTCTCTATGACTCTATGTTTGATATGTCTCCTGCTCCTGCCTGGAAATATTCAGATACATGGAAGTTCAATGAAACTGTGACTTTAACAGCCACTGACAACTCCGTCCTCACCCTGGTGTGAGAAAGAACAAAAGAACCAAGAACATTACAGCATAGGAACAGGCCCTTCGGCCCTCCAAGCCTGCGCTGATCCAGATCCTCTATCTAAACATTCGCTATTTTCTAAGGGTCTGTATCTCTTTGCTTCCTGCCCATTCATGTATCTGTCTAGATACATCTTAAAAGACGCTTTCGTGCCCGCGTCTACCACCTCCGCTGGCAATGCGTTCCAGGCACCCACCACCCTCTGCGTAAAGAACTTTCCACGCATATGCCGCCTAAGCTTTTCCCCTCTCACTTTGAACTCGTGACCCCTAGTAATTCAAACGCCACTCTGGGGAAAAGCTTCTTGATATCCACCCTGTCTATACCCCTCATGGTTTTGTACACCTCAATCAGGTCCCCCCTCAATCTCCGTTTTCTAATGAAAATAATCCTAATCTGCTCAACCTCTCTTCATAGCTAGCGCCCTCCATACCAGGCAACATCCTGGTGAACCTCCTCTGCACCATGTCCAAAGCATCTACATCCTTTTGGTAATGTGGCGACCAGAACTGCACGCAGTGAGGCTCCAGGTCGTGTTGCAGGAGGTGACACAGCTCTGTGACCACCTCCTAATTGAATCAGAGTTACCTCACACACTGCTCCTGGGTTAGGTGTGCATAGGAAAAGTGCTCTTGGAAAACCCAGGGAGGGTAGGGCAGAGCCCTTTCCTCCTCTCACTTTACAGAGCTTCCCCTCTCTGCAGCCTCTGCTCCATTTGTTGGTCGTGTTACAGACCCAGGGACACTGTAACTGCAGTCAAGAACAAATACCAAAGAACAGTACAGCACAGGAACAGACCATTCGGCCCTCCAAGCCTGCGCCGATCTTGATGCCTGCCTAAACTAACACCTTCTGCACTTCCGGGGCCCATATCCCTCTATTCCCTTCCTATTTATGCATTTGTTAAGATGTCTCTTAAAGGTTGCTATCGTATCTGCTTCTAACACCTCCCCTGGCAGCAAGTTCCAGGCACTCACTACCCTCAGTGTAAAAAATCTGCCTCGCAGATTCCTTCTAAACTTTGCCCCTCGCACCTTATACCTATGTCGCCTAGTAACTGACTCTTCCACCCTGGGAAAAAGCTTGTAACTATCCAAACTGTCCATGCCGCTCATAACTTTGTAAATCTCGATTATGTCGCCCCTCCACCTCCGTCGTTCCAGTGAAAACAATCCGAGTTTTTCCAACCTCTCCTCATAACTAATGCCCTCCAGACCAGGCAACATCCTGGTAAACCTCCTCTGTACCCTCTCCAAAGCCTCCACGTCCTTCTGGTAGTGTGGCAGTCGGAATTGCACGCAAAGTTCCAAGTGTGGCCGAACTAAGGTTCCGTACAGCTGCAACATGACTTGGCAATTTTTTTACTCTGTGCCTCGTCCGATGAAGGCAAGCATGCCGTATGCCTTCTTGAATACCTTATCCACCTGCGTTGCCACTTTCAGTGACCTGTGGACCTGTATGCCCAGATCTCTCTGCCTGTCAATACTCCTAAGGGTTCTGCCATTTACTGTATACCACCCACCTGCATTAGACCTTCCAAAATGCATTACCTCACATTTGTCCGGATTTAACTCCATCTGCCATTTCTCTGCCCAAGTCACCTACCGATCTATATCCTGCTGTATCTGCTGACAATCCTCATCATTATCTGCAACTCTGCCAACCTTTGCATCGTCCACAAACTTACTAATCAGACCAGCTGCATTTTCCTCCGAATCATTTGCACATCCTATAAACATCAAACGTCCCAGCACTGATCCCTGCGGAACACCACTAATCACATCCCTCCATTAAGAAAAATACCCATCCACTGATACCCTCTGTCTTCTATGACCGAGCCACTTCTGTATCCATCCTGCCAGCTCACCTCTGATCCCGTGTGACTTCACCTTTTGTACCAGTCTGCCATGCGGTACCTTGTCAGAGGCTTTACTAAAGTCCATATAGATAACATCCAATGCCCTTCCTTCATCAATCATCTTCGTCACTTCCTCAAAAAACTGAATCAAATTCGTAAGACACGACCTCCCCTTCACAAAACCATGCTGTCTCTCGCTAATAAGTTCGTTTGTTTCCAAATGGGAGTAAATCCTGTCCCGAAGAATCCTCTCTAATAATTTCCCTACCACTGACGTAAGGCTCACAGGCCTATAATTTCCTGGATTATCCTTGCCACCCTTCTTAAACAAAGGAACAACATTGGCTTTTCTCCAGTCCTCTGGGACCTCACCTGTAGCTAATGAGGATGCAAAGATTTCTGTCAAGGCCCCAGCAATTTCTTCCCTTCCCTCCCTCAGTATTCTAGGGTAGATCCCGTCAGGCCCTGGAGACTTATCTATCTTATTGCTTTGCAAGACACGCAACACCTCCTCCTTTTTGATAATGAGATGACTGAGACTATCTGCACTCCCTTCCCTCGGCTCATCATCCACCAAGTCCTTCTCTTTGGTGAATACTGATGCAAAGTACTCATTTAGCACCTCGCCCATTTCCTCTGGCCCCACGCATAGATTCCCATCTCTGTCCTTGAATGGGCCAACCCTTTCCCTGGTTACCCTCTTGCTCTTTATAAATGTATAAAATGCCTTGGGATTTTCCTTAATCCTGTTTGCCAATGACTTCTCATCACCCCTTTTAGCCTTCCTGACTCCTTGCTTAAGTTTCTTCCTACTGTCTATATATTCCTCAATTCTGTTCCTAGCCATCCAGCCCTTACAACTGCTTCCTTTTTCTTTTTGACGAGGCTCACAATATCCTGTGTTATCCAAGCTTCCCGAAACTTGCCAAACTTGTCTTTCTTCCTCACAGGAACATGCTGGTCCTGGATTCTAATCAGCTGACGTTTGAAAGAGTCCCAGATGTCAGATGTTGATTTACCCTCAAACAGCCGCCCCCATTCTAAATTCTTCAGATCCAGCCTAATTTTGTTATAATTAGCCTTCCCCCAATTTAGCACCTTCACCCGAGGACTACTCTTATCCTTACCCACAAGTACCTTAAAACTTATGGAATTATGGTCACTGTTCCGGGAAAGCTCCCCAACTGAAACATCGACCACCTGGCCGAGCTCATTCCCCAATAACAGGTCCAGAATGGCCCCATCCCTTGTTGGACTATCTACATACTGTTTCAAGAAGACCTCCTGGATGTTCCTCACAAATTCTGCCCCATCCAGGCACCTAGCACTAAGCGAGTCCCAGTCAATATTGGGGAAATTAAAATCACCCACCACTGCAACCCTGTTGCCTTTACATCTTTCCTAAATCTATCTACATATCTGCTCCTCTACCTCCCGCTGGCTGTTGGGAGGCCTGTAGTAAACCTCTAACATCGTGACTGCACCCTTCCTATTCCTGAGCTCCACCCATATTGACTCGCTGCATGACCCCTCTGATTTGTCATCCCGCAGTACAGCTGTGTTATTCTCCTTAACCAGTAATGCAACTCCCCCACCCCTTTTACATCCCCCTCTATCCCGCCTGACTCTTCTAAAGCCTGGAACGTTTAGCTGCCAATCCTGCCCTTCCCTCAACCAAGTCTCTGCAATAGCAACAACATCATATTTCCAAGTAGTACTCCAAGCTCTAAGTTCACCTGCCTTACCTGTTATACTTCTCGCATTGAAACAAATGCATTTCAGAACACCAGTCCCGCTGTGCTCAGAAACATCTCCCTGCTTGCTTTTCCTCTTAGTCCTACTGGCCTTCTTTACTATGTTCTCCTCATTTATTTCACTAGCTGTCCTACTGCTCCGGTTCCCACCTACCTGCCACACTAGTTTAAACCCTCCCGAGTGACGCAACCTCCAACAAACCATCCACAGCACCTCCACTAACTTTACAATAACAGAAGTAAGTCAAAAGCCCCTCACCTGTAAGTTGGATGCCTGGTCCTTTTAAATAATACGAGAGGGGGTTCCTCATGCTGCTGAATATATGTACAGCTGAGAGTGACTAACACATGCGATCAGTGGACATGTACAGACCAAGTTTCAAAGACGTACATCAAAGCTGCCGGTATGGTATATTGACATCACATTCAAAACCATCCTCAGAGCAACAACACATACATGGTACGATTGAGCTCGAGCCCTGCCCAGCATGGGGCACTGTGCAGGCCGCACTAGAAGTGCCTGGCTGTGCAGTTCACATCTCTCTAAAGATCCCAGCTTCTGTCCCGTCAGCACCAGTAGTGCTGTAGAGTCTAAAATAGCGGCTCGGGACAGATACAGTGGGAATGGAATTCACTTCAGAAGGAGAAATGAGAAAAGATTGAAGTCAAAACATTTTCAGGAATATGAGAATGGGCAGGAGAATGGGACTAATTGGAGGGGTGAGGCCATGGAGGGATTCAAACACAAAAATGACTATATGAAAATTAAGGTGCTGCCAGACCAGGAGCCAATGTAGATCAGTGAGCACAGGGGTGATGGGTGATCGATTTGGTGTGAGTTCGGATACAGGCAGCAGAGATCTGGATGGGCTGTGGTTTATGGAGGTTTACAACTGGGAGGGTGACCAGGATAGAATTGGAATAGTCAAGTGTGGATTTAACAAAGGTACAGGTGAGGGTTTATGCAGCAGATTGGCTGAGACAGAGGTGGAGGTGGGGGATATTAAAGAGGTGGTCATAGACAGGGTTGTTACTGGAGAGAATATGGAGATGGACTCAGCTCAGGTTTAAACAGAACACACCGATTGCAAACAGTCTGGTTCAGCCTCATATATTGGACAGGGTGGTGTATTTGTTTCACAGATGGGGGATGGAGTTTGTGATGGAGACCAATGACACTGGCTTCAGTCTTCCCAAAATTTACATAACGGAACAGTATTTCAGTGAAGCGTGGTTTACAGATGCCCGACCGGGAAATAGAGACAGCAACAGCAGTAAAGATGAGAGAGCAAATGTCAAGAAATCCAATAAAGTTGGCAATGGTTTATAGAGCTAATAGCTGGACATATTCACCAGGAATACAACGGCAGCTAAAAGTGCAGAGTAAATTACAGGAGCAGTAATGCTGTTAAACTTGGTTTATAGAATTAATAGCTAGATAGAGAGACTTACCAGGGACACCAGTAATAGCCAGGATGGGATAGTAAATGTATTGAATAATCTTCAGTGCGAGACGGATCCGAGTGTTTAATGACATCCAATCATAATATGTAGAAAGGTAGTAAAGATCCGAGGATAAACTCCTGTCCATTGTTGCAACATTCCAAGCTATTGTTCTCAGATTCTGACCCATTGTTGTAACATTCCAATCTATTGTTCTCAGATTCTGATCCATTGTTGCAACATTCCAATCTATTGTTCTCAGATTCTGACCAGGTGTTGTTACATTCCAATCTGTTGTTCTCGGATTCTGATCTATCCTTTCTCTCTCTCTGGAGCCGCTGATCTCTGTTGTGGTTGTGCCGGGATTGAT
The DNA here is from genome assembly GCF_036365525.1 of Heterodontus francisci. Lineage (NCBI taxonomy): Eukaryota > Metazoa > Chordata > Chondrichthyes > Heterodontiformes > Heterodontidae > Heterodontus > Heterodontus francisci. The sequence continues at coordinate 745,434 of NW_027141867.1, read as the reverse complement.
GTTCCAGCTGAAACTATGGGACAACACATGGGAGCCCCTTCTTAATAGAAGATGGAAAACTTCCAGTGACACAATTAGGGTCCATGGAGACTAACATTAATTACAGACACTGAACAAACAGATTCAATTAACACTTTTCAATACAGCAGTTTTTGTCCCACAATAAAGTAGATCATTTACCCAGTCTGGATGGGATGCATGAGGGTTGCTGAGGGATGGAATGGTGGAAATAGCAGAGGCACTGGCCAGCATATTCCAAACCCTCTTGGACATGGGAGTGATGACGTAATTTCACTGGCTCACCACTCTCTGGGTGAAGAAATTTCGCCTCATTTCAGTCCTGAAAGGTTTACCCCGTATCCTTAGACTATGACCCCTGGTACTGGACTCCCCCACCATCGGGAGCATCCTTCCTGCAACTACCCTGTCAAGTCCTGTTAGAATTTTATAGGTTTCTATGAGATCCCTCTTCACTCTTCCGAACTCCAGCGAATATAATCCTATCTCTCCTCATACGTCAGTCCCGGCATCCCAGGAATCAGTCTGATAAACCTTCATTGCACTCTCGCTATAGCAGGAACATCCTTTCTCGGAGAAGGAGACCAAAACTGCACACAATATCCAAGTGCGGCCTCACCAAAGCCCTGTATAACTGCAGCAAGACATCCCTGCTCCTGTACTAGAATCCTGTCTCTATGAAGGCCAACATAACATTCGCCTTTTTCTGCCGCCTGTTGCACCTGCATGCATACCTTCAGTGACTGGTGTACGAGAACACCCAGGTCTCGTTGCATACTCCCCTCTCTCAGTTTATCGCCGTTCAGATAATAATCTGCCTTCCTGTTTTTGCTAACAAAGTGGATAACCTCACATTTATTCACATTATACTGCATCTGCCATGCAATAGCCCACTCACTCAACTTGTCCAAATCACCCTGAAGCCACTCTGCATCCTCCTCACAACTCACCCTCCCACCCAGTTTTGTGTCTTCTGAAAATTTGGAGATATTACATTTAGTTCCCTCATCTAAATCATTAATATGGAGTGTGAATAGCTGGGGTCCTAGCGCCGATCCCTGTGGTACCCCACTAATCACTGCCTGCCATTTGGTAAAAGATCCGTTTATCACTACTCTTTTTTTCCATCTGCCAACCAATTTTCTATCTATCGCAATACACTACCACTAATCCCATGCGCTTTAATTTTACTCACTAATCTCTTATGTTGTCGAAAGCCTTCTGAAAGTCCAAATAAACCACATTATCTGGATCCCCCTCATCCACTCTATTAGTTACATCCTCGAAGAAGTCTAATAGATTTATCAAGCATGATTTCCCTTTCATAAATCCATGCTGACTCTATCCGATTCTAACACTGTTCTCCAAGTGCTCTGGCAACAGTGAATAAACCTCATGGGCTTTTCCTGTTATTTTATTTTGCAAAAACAGTGCCCATCTCTCTGCGGGCTATTTCAGCTGCTTTGAAAGTTTTTCAAAAGTGACAAAAAATTCCGCCATCCTCCTCATTGAACTTTCTCATGAACTGGGAGAACTTTAAGAGCTCGGCGCATGGTCCTGATCTCGGGGTAGCTCCTTCACTAGCTGTGCCTTCACTGGGTGTATTGGGTCTTCCTCTAGTTGTTTGAGCCACCTCAACTCCCTTTCTTCCTTCTCCTTCTGGAATACTCTTACTTTTTCCCTTTCACTTTGCTCTTTCTTGCTCTCTCTGGAATTCTAATTCCAGTCTCTTCTGTTCTAGTTTTACCATAGCTAACATTACTCTATCTGTTAGTAATTCTAACCCTGTGTGAGTCTTCAGCTTCAAGTGAAAAATGGTTGCACACGGGTCTTAGGATTTCGGGTTTCCGAGCTTTTGACCGAGAGTAATCCCTAACTGTCCAGCTACATTACTCAACTTTTCAACTGATATGATGTTAATCTGTACCGAGTTACTTTCTTTTCTTTTGGCCTCGTTATCTCGAGAGACAATGGATACGCGCCTGGAGGTGGTCAGTGGTTTGTGAAGCAGCGCCTGGAGTGGCTATAAAGGTCAATTCTAGAGGACCTCTGTGTTGGAGATACGGTCCTGCCACCTGATGCCAAGTATTCTCCGGAGGCAGCGAAGATGGAATGAATTGAGACGTCACTCTTGGTTGACATACGTTGTAGCTGGACACGCTTTTCCACAGGTGCTGCAGAGAAATTTGTTTCTGGGGGCTGTTGCACAGTTGGCTCTCCCCTTGCACCTCTGTCTTTTTTTCCTGCCAAGTACTAAGTCTCTTCGACTCGCCACATTTTAGCCCTGTCTTTATGGCTGCCCGCCAGCTCTGGCGAATGCTGGCAACTGACTCCCACGACTTGTGATCAATGTCACAGGATTTCATGTCGCGTTTGCAGACGTCTTTATAGCGGAGACATGGACGGCCGGTGGGTCTGATACCAGTGGCGAGCTCGCTGTACAATGTGTCTTTGGGGATCCTGCCATCTTCCATGTGGCTCACGTGGCCAAGCTATCTCAAGAGCCGCTGACTCAGTAGTGTGTACAAGCTGGGGATGTTGGCCGCCTCGAGGACTTCTGTGTTGGAGATACGGTCCTGCCACCTGATGCCAAGTATTCTCCGGAGGCAGCGAAGATGGAATGAATTGAGACGTCATTCTTGGCTGACATACGTTGTCCAGGCCTCGCTGCCTTGGAGCAAGGTACTGAGGACACAGGCCAGATACACTCGGACTTTTGTATACAATCCAGTAATTCCTCCTCTACGTTATTGTGACAAATTTGATTTGACCAATCTATATGCAGATTTAAGTCACCCATAATTACAGATGTTGCTTTATCGCATGCATCTCTAATTTCCTGTTTCAGACCATTCCCACATCACCACCACAGTTTGGGGGTCTATATATAACCCCCACTAACGTTTTTTGCCCCTTATTGTTTCTCAGCTCTACCCATACAGACTCCACATCATCAGATCTCATATCCTTCCTCACTATTGTATTACTTTCCTTTTTAACCAGAAATGCAACTCCACCGCGTGTGGAAATAAGCCATTTTACTGATGGTGTGAAAATTTGGTCAGAAGCTCATCGCAAGGCATCTCAAGATTAACTATGTAACCAAGTGTGTGAACAGTTTGGCTTCGTCTCAAACATTTACAAAGGAGAGAGATGGAGTATGTAGCTAGGAAATATTTGAAGCAGAGACAGAAAGCAATGGCTTCAATCTTCTCAATATTTAATTGGCATTGCAGATGTGTGAGGTAATACATTTTGAAAGGAGGAATGAGGAGAGACAATACAAGTTAAATGGTATAACTATAAAGGTGGTGAAATAACAGAGACACCTGGAGTATTTGTCCACAAATCTTTGTAGCCAAACAGTTACTAAATGAATGGGATCCTAGGGTTTATAAATAGAGGCAAAAAAAGCAAAAGCAAGGACATTATGTGAAACATATAAAATACTAGTTCAGCTGCACCTGAAGTCTGGTGTCGAATACTGGGAACCACACTTTAGGAAGGACATGAAGCCTTCGGAGAGGGTAAAGAACTGTTTTACGAGAATTTGTGCAGGCATGAGGGATTACAGTTATGTAGCTGGGGTTGTTCTGCTTCGAGCAGAGAACTTTCAGAGGAGATTTGATTGAGCTGTTTAACATTAGGAAGTGTTTAGATAAATTAAATAAAGAGAAACTGTTTCCAATGTCCAAGGGACCGGTAATCAGAGACACAGATTTAATGCGATTGGTTAAAGAAGCAGACATGAGGATTTTTGTTTCTGAGTGGTTTGGATTTGGGATGCACTGTCTGATAGGCTGATGGATACAGATTCAATAGTAGATCCCAAAAGGGAATTGGATAAATATCTGAAGCAGGAAAAATGTTAGGATATAGTGAATGTGTCAGGGAGTGGGACTAACTGGATTGTTCTTTGAAAGAGCCAGCACTGACTTGATGGGCATAATGACATCATTCAGGACTGTGCTATTCTATGATTCTATGATTGTTCCTGCCTGTACATTCCCAATATTCCTATCCTTTCAGCAGCTGTTTGATAAAGTAGCACATAACAGCTGTGTTACCGAATTAGAAACACATGGGATTAAAGGACCAATGTCAGCAGTGGCTCAGTTTGTCGCTCTCTCCCCTTTCAGTCACAAGCTTCTAGGATCAAGTGTCACTGCAGGACTTGATGACAAGAATCAAGGCTGACATTGCAGTGCAGTACTGAGGGAGTGTTGCACTGTCAGAGGTGCCGCCTTATCAAAGAAAAGGTAAAGCCAGGCCCCGTCTGCCCACTCAGGTGGATGTAAAAATCCCATGGAATTATTTAGAAGGTCAGGGTAATTATTCCCAATGTCCTGGTCAACATTTACCCCTCAAATCAACATCACAAAAACAGATCTGATCATGACCACACTGCTACTTGTGGGATCTTGTTGTGCGGACATTGGCTGTGTTTTTCCTACATTACAAGACTGACTAAACGGTAAAAAGTTCTCATTGGTTGTAAGTCGCTTTGCGACATGCAGTGGTCATGAAGGCGTTACATAAATGGAAGTCCTTTTTTATTTTCAATGTCAGCATGCAGGAAATTAGGTCAGTGACAGAAAGCAGAGAGTAGCGGAGAATGGTTGTTGTTTCGTCTGGAGGGAAGTACAAAGTGCGGTTACCAAGGGTCACTGTTGGAATCACTGTTGCTGTATGTTAATGCAATGGGCTTGTGTACAGAGAGGACAATTTCAACGTTTTCAGAGGGCAGGAAACTCAGAAATGTTAATAAACAGTGAGAAGGATAGTAACAGACTTCAGCAGGACAGAGACTGACTGGTGAAATGGACAGGAACATGGCAGATGTAACTTAACACAGTGAAGTGTGAAGTGAGACATTTGGGTAGGCAATATGAGGAGAAACAATATAAACTCAATGGTACCATTATAAAGTGGGTGCAGGATTAGAGAGACCTGGGGTGTACACACACAGATCTTTGAATGTAACATGTAGTGTCCTTGGTGTTAGAGAGAGAGGCACAGAGTAATAAAACTCAGGAGGAAATGCTGATTTTCATCCATCATTGGTTAGGTCCCAGCTGGAGAATTGTGTCCAATTCTGATCACCACACTTTGGTAAGGATGTCAAGCACTTAGTGAATATACTGAGGTGATTTACTAGAATGGTACCAGGGATCTGGGAATTCAGTTACGTGGAGAGATTGGAAAAGCTGGGATTGTTCTCTTTAGAGCAGTGAAGGGTAAGGGGAGATTTAATATAGAATTCAAAATCATGAAGCGTCTTGATAGGTTAATTAATGTGAAACTGTTTCCAGTGTCAGAAAGTTCAGTATTAAGAAGGCACAGATTGAAGGTAATTGACAAAGAACTAGAGGTGAAATGAGGAGAATTTTCTTACACAGCGAGTTGTTGGGATGTGGGATTCACTGCCTGAAAACATGGTGGAAGCAGATTCAATAATATCTTTCAAAAGAGAATTCAGCAAATACATGAATTGGAATTAAATAAGCTGGAGTGTGGGTCAAAAGGAGGAGAGAGGAACTAATTTGATATCTTTTTCAAAGAGACTGCACTGACAGAATGGGCTGAATATCCTCCTTCTGTGCGTAGGGTTTGTGATTCATGATCTGCCCGTGCCCGTTCTTGCTTTGTTCTCATTTCCATGAATTCTTCTTGCTGCCCAGGGTGACCCACGCTGATGTCTGTCTGCACATTAACTGGGAGCGAAGTGTGCGTGAAGCTGGTTCGTGTTTCAGCCAGCATTCAGCTTTTAAAGGCAGTCTGTCCCTCTTAAAGGGAAGCTGCACTGAATCACAGGAGGCTGCGTGTGCTGCTGCTGCTGACTGTGAATTCTGCAATTGGAAACAAGGTAAGTGGAATACTAGGACAGAGAGAGGGATCTGCAGTTCACGGATGTGGTGCTGGAGGCCTTAGTCATGGAGGGGGGCAGGAGGAGGGAGGCCATGTTTTCATGGCGTGGGGTCGAGGCCCTCAAGTAACACTCTCCGAAGGGAATGGGAGCAGGTGGCCTGGGAGGTCAATGAAAGAGGTCCGGCCCCGAGGACCTGGCAGCAGAGCCAGAAGACGTTTAATGAGCTCACACGGGTGATCAATGTCGGTGAATTCATCTCCACATGGCATCTCCTACCCCCAACACAACCAACCTCTCACATTGCTCAATGTACCACAGCTCCATCACTCACCCATCAGCAATCCCTAATACTCAGGACTCACACCTAACATTCACTTACTCCACCTCACCGTCACACACCTTCCACTGATGCCAGCCTCACACCCACCTCTCAATGCCTCCACATACATCCAGCTATTCAGCTATGGCAGGCAAATAACCCAAACACAGTGAAACACAATCACTGCCATTCTGCTCTCTCTCTTCCAGGACAAGGCGGCCCATAAACACAGGGAGCAGCAGTGTTCCGGCGAGGGCCAGGCATAACTTCATCCCCAGAGCCTGAGGGAGGAGATGGTTCTTCACATCATGGGAGCGGCTGTGACAGAGCCCGTAACATCCGGCATCACCGACAGTATTCAGGATGATGCTATGTTCCTGCCTTCTGTCCCTTCTTAACTCCCACCTCCCCCTCATCCTGCTGTCTGGGATGATGTACAGGCTGCAGATGGTGGGACCATTGACCTCCTGCTTTCCATCCCACCCCCAATCCCTCACCCCAACTTTCCCCTTCTAATTTTATACTTTCCAATGATAACCCAAAACTACCAGCTTTCCAGTCACAGCAACTCCAGGAGACAGAGAGAGAGCAGCAGCACAGCACTGATGGCGAAGCACCATCACTTGGTCTAATACTCACAGCCAACAGTTCAAATACTTACACTATGTGTGCTTTAGAGGCTGGTATAAAGTCGGAATCTACACGTGGTGAGTCACCGCGCACAAGTGAGCTGCAGCCAGGCCAGGGGGAAAGGATAGTTCATGTGTCAGCTCACCAGAGGGCGAGGTCACAAACGAGTTATAATACACAGGACTCAGACATGAACATTGCTGGAACTGCATTCAGGAGAATGCTGATGGACATGTACACTGAGAGACTTTGTCCATTGACAGGCCTGTCAGACAGCTCCAAGATGGCACAGGACATTGCATAGAGATTGAAGCCCATTCTTTCCCCTGTGGAAGTGGTCACTAACTCCATGACATCACTAGCAGACCCAGCCATGATACAATATCTGGTGACCATTGCCTCAGCTTCCACTGCAGCACAGACGGCAGACACCCAACGTCTCAGTGCAGCAATGGAAGCTCAGACTGAGGTCATGTGATCCATGCTTGCTGCCATGCAGGATCAAGCTTCTCTGGTGGGTAGGGCAGAGCCCCCTCCTCTTGCCTCTTGACATAGATTCCCCTCTCTGCAGCCTCTGCTCCATTTGTTGGTCATGTTACAGACCCAGAGACACTGTAACTACAGTCCCCATACCTCGTCCAGAATTGGGTCACAAAGTCTTCTGTCCTGCCTGAATGTCTGCAGCAGCTCACAACACAACGTCCAGAAAAACATCCAAAGCACCTCCACTAACTTTACAATGGCATTAGCAAGTCAAAAGCCCCTCACCTGTAAGTTCGATGCCTGGTCCTTTGTAATAACAAGTGACTAACACAGGTTGTCAGTGGACATCCACAGACCAAGTTTCAAGGACAGACATCAACACTGTTGGGCTGGTGCACTGACGTCACCTTGAACCCTCCTTACACTAACAGCACATACATAGAACGCCCGGGCATGTCCCCTGCCCAGCATGGGGCACTGTGTTGGCCACACTAGAAGTGGCCGGCTGTGCAGATAGCATCATTTTATGGATCAAGGTTTCTGTAACATTGGCACCAGCATGAAATTCACAGCCGGGGGAGATAGAGAGAAAAAGCAACTCACTTTCAATGGGGACTTGGGAAAAGAGTTGAAGGCATAAGATTTTCAAGAATATGGGATATGGATAGGGAAATGGGACTAATTGGAGGGGTGAGGCCATGGAGGGATTCAAACACAAGAATGAGAATATTTAAATTAAGGTGCTGCCAGACCGGGAGCCAATGTAGATCAGTGAGCACAGGGGTGATGGGTGATCAGGATTTGGGGTGATGGGTGATCGGGATTTGGTGTATATTAGTTTCCAGGCAGCAGAGCTCTGAATGGTCTGTGGTTTATGGAGGTTTATAACTGGGAGGGTGACCAGGATAGAATTGGAATAGTCAAGTGTGGATTTAACAAAAACACGGATGAGGGCTAATGCAGGAGATGTATTGAGACAGAAGTGGACATGGGTGATATTACAGAAGTGGTATTAGGCAGGTTAAGTGATGGAGAGAACAGAGCGATGAACTCAGCTCAGGTATAAATAGAACATAGAGGTTGTAAACTGTCTGTTTCAGCCTCAGACATTGGCTAGTGAGGTCGATATAGACAGTGGATAGCGAGCAGACTTTGTGAGAGAGACTGAAGACAGAGGCTTCAGTATTCCCAGGATTTACATGACAAGAACAAATGTCAGTGACATATGGTTTATAGATATAATAGTTGGATCCAGAGACTTACCAGGGACACCAATAATAGCGAGGATGGGATAGTAGATCGTTTGAATCATCTTTAGTGCATAATAGATTCGCATTTCTAATGTTCTCCAATAATAATCTGCAGTAACTTCGCCAAACCAATAGGATAAACTCTTGCTGCCCATTTTTGTAAAATTCCAATCTATTGTTCTCAGATTCTGATGAATCCTTTCCCACTCTCTGGAGCTGCTGTTAGTGTGGGGGTGATGCTCCCGGCTTGCAATAACACATTGAAAGAAATCCCTTATTAATGGAAGTGGAAAACTCTCCAATGACTCAATTAGGGTGCGTGGAGACTGACATTAATTACACACACTGAACAAACAGATTCAGTTAACCCCTGTCAAACCAACATTTAGTGTTCCAAAATAAAGTAGAACATTTACCCAGACTGGATGTTATGTATGAGGTTTGTTAAGGGAAGGAGTGGTAGAGTCACTGGCCAGAAGCTTTCACTCCTCCTTGGCTATGGGAGTAGTGACAGGGGAGTGGAGTACTGTAAATTATGCACCCTGTTTAAATAAAAAGAAATTGGATAAACCCTGTAACTTCTGACCAATCAGTCTAATGTCGGCGATTGGAAATTTCTAGAGGCCATAACCCAGATCAAAAATATATCTTTCTTGGAAAAACATCTGATAATAAATGACAAACAGGATGGATAGCTTGATAACCAATCATGTCTGATAATCTTGATCAAGTTAGTTGATGACATAACTGTGAGTGTTGATGAGGTCAGCGTGTTTCGTGTTATGTATATGAACTTTCAAAAGGCCTGTGATCAAATGACATTTCATAGACTTGTTATGAAAAATGGAAGACATGGATTAATATGACAGTGATAGTGTGGATATGACATTGACTCAGGGACAGAAAGCAGAGAGAAGTTGTGAACAGACATTGTTTATTCTGGGGGAGGAGAATATACAGTGATGTTTCTCGAGGGTCAGTATTAGAACCAGTGCTGTTCCTGACATATAGATAGATGCATGATATCGACGTAAATGTAAAAATAAACAATTTCAACTCCTGCAGATGGCATGAAACTCATAAGTAAGTGTGGCAAAGGCGCAGATCACAGAATTATCCAACCTCACAGACTGTATATATTTTTTTATTTATCATGGACTCTCATCCAACACCAATGTATTTCTCACTCTACTTTATTTGTGTGTGATTCTCGTGTGAGTGTGTGCGTGAATGAGCAGCGTACATGTTTATTATTTTATTCAGATCCAGTTTAGATTGTTAAGTATAATAAACTCACCTCTTGTTTAATCTCAAGAAAACCTGTCTGACTGGTTCTTACACGAGCACAATAAAGGTATAAGGTAAAATACTCACTGAGGTGGTCAGCACGTCCAATGCGAAAAAAAAAAATAAACCCTATTGTGGTCAAATGAGAGATCGGACAAGAGGGGTTCTGGGACCCCTCCTCACATGGCTGGAACAGAAATTGATTGTAACCCAATGACAAACGAGAAATTAGAAGTAGGATAAACAATTGATTCCCAGAAAAAAAAAATGAAGATTTCAATGTAGGTTTTATTGTGGTTTTCGCTGCTACAGCACTAAAAAGTTCACATTCGAAGACAGTACCATCCTAAGCCACAGCTCATGAAAATATGAACAGATGAATTAGGATCACGAGTAGGCCACTCGGCCCCTCAAGCCTGCTCTGCCATTCAATAAGGTCATGACTAATCTGATTGTAAACTCGACTTCACATTTCCGCCTGCCCCCGATAACCTTTCACCCCCTTGCTTCTCAATAATCTATCTACCTCTGCCTTACAAATATTCAAAGACTCTGCTTCCAGCGCCTTTTGAGGAAGAGATTTCCAAAAACACACGACCCTCACAGGAAAAAAATCTCCTCATCTGTGTGTTAAATGGGTGACCCCCTTATTTTTAAATAGTGACCCCTAATTCTAGATTCTCCCACAATGGGAAACATCCTTTCCACATCCACCCCGTCAAGACGCCTCAGAGTCCTATATGTTTCAATCAAGTCGCCTCTTACTCTTCTAAAGTCCAGCGGATGCAAGCCCAGCCTGTCCAATATTCCCACATAAGACGGCCCGCCGATTCCAGGTATCAGTCGAAATAGCCTTCTATGTACTGCCCCCAATACATTTACATTATTCCATTAACAAGGAGACCAATACTGTACACAATACTCCAGATGTGGTCTCACCAATGCCCTGTAAAACTGAAGCATGACCTCCATACTTTGCTATTCAATTTCTCTTGCAGTAAACAATAACATTCTATTAGTTTTCCAATTACGTGCTGTACCTGCTTACTAGCCTTTTGTGATTCATGCACTTGGACACCCAGATCCCTCTGCATCTCAGAGCACTGCAATCTCTCACCATTTAGATAACAGGCTTCTTTTTTATTCTTCCTGCCAAACTGGACAATTTCACACTTTCCTGCAGGATACTCCATTTTCCAGGTCTTTTCCCACTCACTGAACCTATCTATATTCCTTTGCAGTCCCCGATGTCCTGTTCACAACTTAGTTTCCTACATATCTTTGTGTCATGGGAAAATATAGCAATTCGGTCCCTTCATCCAATTCATTTATAAAAATTGTAAAAAGTTGAAGATCCCTGTGGTACACCACTCGTTTCATCTTGCCAACCAGAAAATTACCCATTTATGCTGACACTCGGTTTCCTGTTAGCTAGTCAATCTTCTTTCCATACCAATATTTCCCCCCGACACCATGAGCTTTTATTTTCTGCGATAAACTTTGATGTGGCATCTGATCAAATGCCTTATGGAAATCTAAGTACAGTACATCCACCGGTTCCCCTTCATCCACAGCACATGTAACTCCTTCAAAGAAATCCAACAAACTGATTAATCATGATTTAACTTTCATAAATCCATATTGATTCTGCCTGATTACCTCGATTTGTTCTGAGTGCTGGCTATACCATGCCTAATAATATCTTCTAAATTTTCCCCAAGACAAATGTGCAGCTAACTGGCCTGTAGTTCCCTGTTTTCTGTCTCCCTTCCTTTTTGAATAAAGGAGTTATATTGCCAATAAAGGAGTTACATACAGAGTGAAGTAACTTGGTATAGGTTAAACGCCCTGTCTGCTGAAAAGTTGAGTAATGTAGCCGGAAGGTTAGGGATTGCACTCCGTCCAAAAGGTAGGGAATGCGTAATCGTAAGACTTGTGGCCAACCATTTCTCACTTGAAGCTGAAGGCTCAAACAGGGTTAGAATCACGAACAGATAGAGTAATGTTAGCTAAGGTAAAACTAGAACAGAAAGGACTAGAATTAGAATTCCAGAGAGAGCGAGAAAGAGCAGAGTGAGTGTCAAGAAAAGGAAAACGTAAGAGTGTTCCAGAAGGAGAAGGAGGAAAGGCACTTATGGCAGCTCAAACATCTAGATGAAGTCCCAGTACACCCAGTGAAGGCACAGCTAGTGTGGGAGCTGCCCCTAGCTCAGGACCATGTGCTGATCTCTTAAGGTTCTCCCAGTGCATTCTAAAGTTCAATGAGGAGGATGTGGCAGCACTTTTCATTCCTTTTAAAACATTTTCAAAGCAACTGCAATGACCGTCAGAGAACTGGACACTGGTTTTACAAAACAAAATGACAGGAAAGATGAAAGTTCATCAGATTATGAGAGGACTGAAAATGCTATCCTGGGCCCATATGAGATAGTACTGGAGCTGGACCAGCAGAAATTCAGAATCTTTGGAAAGCAGCTTGACCAAACCTACCTGGCGTTTGAAAGAGGGAAGCAATTTCGGAACATTGGAACATAGGAGCAGCAGTAGGACATCGAGCCTGTTCTACCATTCAATATGATAAGAGCTGATCATCCACTTCAATGCCTTTTTCCGACACAATCCCCATTTCCCGTTATGTCACTGGTATTTAGGCCGGGGCATTGAGTACACCAATTGGGACATCATGTTACATTTGTACATAACATTGTTTAGGCCGCATTTGGAGTATTGTGGGCAGTTCAGGTCGCCGCACTACACAAAAGATGTGATTAAGCTAGAGAGGGTGCAGAAAAGATCCACAAGGATGTTGCCTGGTTTGAAGGGCTTGAGTTATAAAGAGAGACTGGATAGGCTGGGTCTGATTTCCCTGCAGTGAAGGAGGCTGAGAGGAGACATGATAGAGGTATATAAAATTAAGGGAGGCATAGATAGGGTAGATAGCCAGAGTCTGTTTCCCATGGTTGCGGTGAATAAAACTAGAGGGCGTAGATTTAAGGTGAGCGGGAGGAGGTCTAAAGGGATCAAAAGGGTAAATGTTTCACACAAACAATAGTGGGTATTTGGAATGATCTGCCTGAGGAGGTGGTGGAGGCAGGAACAGTAGTGACATTTAAGAGGCATCTGGACAGGTACTTGAATGAACAAGGCATCGAGGGATATGGAATTAATGCAAGCAGTTGGGATTAGTATAGATCGGCATTATAGTCAGCCCGGACGCGGAGGGCCGAAGGGCCTGTTTCTTTGCTGTACGACTCAATGACTCCATTTAGAAATCTGTTAATCTCTGCTTTAAACATACTCAATAACTGAGCTTCCACAGCCCTCTGGGGTAGAGAATTCCAAAGATTCACAACCCTCTGAGAAAAGGCATGTCTCCTCATCTCTGTCCTAAGTGGATTTCCACTTATTTTGAAATTGTTTCCCCTGGTTCTAGATACCCCAACCAGGGGAAACATGTTAGCTGCATCTACCCTGTCTATCACTTTTAGTATTTTGTAGGTTTCAATGAGATCACCTCTCATTCTTCGAAACTCTAGACAATACAGGCCCAGTTTCTCCAATCTCTCTTCATGGGATGGTCCTGCCATCTCGGGAACAAGTCTGATGAACCGTCATTGCACTCCCTCTATGATCATAAAATCCTTCCTAAGGTAAGGGGACCAAAACTGCACACATTACTCCAGGGGCAGTCTAACCAAGGTTCCATACAATTGCAGCAAAACGTCACTACTACTGCACTCAAATCCACTTCAATAAAGGCTAACATACCATTAGTCTTCCTAACTGCTTTCTGCACCTGCATGTTTGTTTTCAGTGACTTATTGACGAGGACATCCATTTCCCTTCGTACAACTACACTTTCTAATTGTCTTACCGTTTAAGAAATACTCTGCACATCTGTTCCTGCTACCGAAGTGGATAACCTCACATCTTTCCACATTATATTTCAACTGCCATGTTCTTGCCCACTCACGAAGTCTGTCCAAATCCCCTTGAAGCCGCTTTGCATCTTCCTCGCAACACTCATTCCCAACTAGTTTACTGGCATCTGAAAACCTGTAGATATTACATTGGTCCCCACATCCAAGTCATTGATACATATTGTGAAGAGCCGGGTCCCAAGCACTGATCCCTGCAGTACCCCACTAGTCACAGCCTGCCAAGGCAAGAATGACTCATTTATTCCTACTCTCTGCTTTCTGCCTGTTAGCTAATCCTTAATCCATGCCAGTACATTATCTCCTATCCCATGTGCTTCAATTTTACTAACCAACCTCCTGTCGGGGACATTATCAAAAGCTTTCTGAAAATCCAAGTATACCACGTCCACCGACTCCCCTTTATCAAATCTGTGAGCAACATCGTCAAATAACTCCAACAGGTTCGTCAAACATTGTTCCCCATTTATATATCCATGTTGACTCTGCCTAACCAGATCCATTTATCACATTCTTTCGAATAGAGTATAGCTTGTTCCCAGCGACTGATGTAAGGCTAACATGTCTGTAGTGCCCTGTTTTCTCTCTCCCTCCATTCTTAAATACTGGGGAGACATTTTCTATCTTCTAATCTACAGGAACAGTTCCAGAATCTACAGAATATTGAAAGATATTCACCAATGTATCCACTATTTCCAAAGCTTCCTCTTTCAACACTCTGGGATGTAAAATATCAGGTCCTGGGGACTTGTCAACCTTCAGCTCCATTAATTTCTCCAAGACAACCTTCTTACTTATACTAATTAAATCCATTTCTTCATTCACCCGAATCCCTTGGATCTCTTGTTCTGGGAGATTTATTGTATCTTCCTCAGTGAAGACAGACACAAAGTAATCATTTAGCTTCTCTGCCAATTTCTCTATTCCCCATTATAAATTCTCCTGACACTGCCTGTAATGGACCCACATTTGTCTTAGCTAAACGTTTCCTTTTCACGTATCTATAGAAGATTTTACAGTCCATTTTTGTGTTTGTTTTTGGCCAGTGATATGAGCTCTCAAGATAGAGCCCACATATGAAACCCTCAGAGCGGTGATCCCTCTCGAGGAGTTCACAAACTCGCCCCCTCCCAGTAAAACCCACATAGAGGGACAGAAGGTTCAAAGGTATTCTGGCTGATGAATTTTCCCATGTACACAAAGCCTTAACCCCAGAGGAAAACCCTTTCCTCGTCACCCCAAAGATCCGAGAATAAAAGGTGGAAGGGAGATCGGAGCCCGAGCAGTCATGGGCAAGAAGCGGGACACACAAGGGTCCATCCTCAGGCCAAATAGGTGCTGAGAGCAGGAGTAATGGCTGAAGATCTGCGTGTTTCCACAGTAATAAGGCAGGTCACCATCGAGTTGACTAATGGAAGTGACGGGGAAAACCTGTAGGATTAATCAGAGTCCACCAGATCAGTGCTGGAAAACGGGCCCTGATGGAAAGCACAGCAGGTCAGGCTGTGCCTTTAACTGTAACGGTCAGACACAGTAACCCCACCACAGAGAGTGCGGGAAAACTTAACAAAATCCCTGAGAGTTACCAGGAATTTGTATTCCAAGGAAAAGTGACCCCATACCCCTCGAGTGGGACAAGCAAACCCATAGTCATACTGAGGGATACAGGGGCCAAACAAACCCTTCTGCTGGGAAAATACCTTTACCCGAGAGAGTGCAGTGAATGCTAGAGTGTTAGTGAATGGTATCGGAAGATGATATATGACCATACCTGTATATCGACTGCACTTGGAATGTGACCCAGTTTCAAGACTGCTAACCATGAGGATTGTACCTAGTTTACCGGTGGAGGGGTCGATCAGCTCCTGGGTAATCATCTGACAGGGGAAAAGGTGGCAGCTTCCCCAGTAGCTCTGGAGAGACCAAATGAGGTCAGGGAGACAGAGCAGTTACAGGAGAAGGTCCCTGTCATTCTCACTGATTGTGTGGTGACTCGTTCCATGGACAAACAATCCCCTGAACTGACACTGCAGACGGATGACTGTTGGAGAAACTCAAGATTGTGCCCAATTGTTGAACAAATTCTCCGGACTCAGACGTTGAGAACAAATACTTTATTTTTGATATCTTGGGGGAGCACACCTTACCTAAAGGCGATCCAGTGCTGCTCCCCCATGATATCAAAAATAAAGTGTTTGTTCTCAACGTCTGAGTCCAGAGAATGTGTTCAACAATTGGGCACAATCTGGATTTTCTCCAATAGTTTTGTGTAGTCGGCAGGATCCCTGAGTTCACGGGATCCAAAAGAACCTAGTGAAAAAACTAATCGACAGGATCAGGGGTAAGTCAACTTTTCTGCGACCCTAGTGTCTCAATCACGCAACTTGAGCCGGAATTAAGAGGGCGACTGGGCCCCACGTGAAGGCCAGATAACTGGGAGAGGGGGGCCACAGTGGTCAAGGAAGAATTGGATGAAACCTGATCAGAAAAGTTCTAAAATTGAGTAAGTTAAATCTCACACATGAGAAGTGAGTAATTCTGCGAAGGGAAGTTGAAAAGTAGATAATTGGAAAATCCAGTAAATTTAGGAATCTGGCATCGTCGGCTGGGCCGAATATCTGATCCCATTGAGTATAGGAAGTTAACTCTCACACATGGGAAGTGAGTAAAATACGGTGACAAGATATGGGAATGAGATGACTGGGGCTGTAACTAAATTACCAAATTGACCCAACAGGCACGTTTTCGGGGCTCCTGCGTACACCCGCTGATCTGGCCCTATAGAAAGATGCGGGTGACAAGAGTTGGAGAACGAAAATACCGTTGACCTGAAGAGACAGGGATGAGCCGGTTCGCTGACCTTGAGAATTTAACATTAACTGCGCCTGTTCGTCTCCTTGTGTGAGGTTTTGTCTTTTGTTTGTGTTAATGTTGTTTACTCCATAGAAATTAACTCGTAAAATTAGAAGGTTGTGAGAAAGTAGATGCAAGAATGGACTCAACGGCTTCCAAAAAGGAAGGGTCTCCCCCGGAGACGAGTAATCCATGTCCTCTGGAGAAAGGCGACCCATGTCCGTTTGTCCCCTTGAAGGAGACGCAGAAGTGTCACGGTAAATATGTGTTTTAAAGCTAGGTATGTTTTAAAGTAAAAACAAGTTACGGTGTCTTTGATTCAAAGGAAAATGGAATAGTGTAGGTCAGATGGTTTCACAGGTCGGCGCAACATCGAGGGCCGAAGGGCCTGCACTGCGCTGTAATGTTCTAATTCTAATTCTAAAAATTCTAATTCTAATTCTAATTGTGAGAATGTTGGAAGCTTCCACGAATGAACTGAATATCTGGGATGTACAGTTTGTGTTCTGTAAAACTGACTGTCGTTAACTCTTTGTTGTCCGGCTTTAATGTTGAAAATTGAAGTCTATTAAGTTGTTTGGAATTGAATGATTGTGAAAAGTGATTGTTCAGTTTGTTCATTTCTATTTAGTGTTGTGCACCCAGGAATGGGATATAAAATTGAATTATATTTGAAGTTAAAGTTTTATTTTTAGTTGGTTTTGCAACTGTGAAAAGGCAATGAACAATTTTCTGAGGGATAAGCTTCAGCCTTGAAGGTCTGAAGATGTCTGGCAGAAATCTAATTTGGGGTTTGGAACATTGTTTTAATTGGAAACTCTGCTATTGTTTTATTTTAAATTTGAAGACATGTTTTACTGACAGTTATATTGTTCTAAGGGAAAGAAAGGATAGAAAAGGAGATATAGGCAAGATTCTGTCTGTTTAAAAAGATTAAATTTTGTGTAAGGACCTAGTGTTAAGTCTTTTGTTGTAAGAATGTTAAATAACTTTTTCTTTAGTTTTTGGTTTTATTACAGTCATTTTAAAAGGCGCCTGAAGAAAGAGCAAGAAAATGATGTATTTTTCCTATGTTTTAAAATAAGCACGTGCTATTCTGTTCTGTGTGTAGTTAATAAGTATTATAAGTTAATAAGTCTGAATTGAATTAATACTGTTAAGGTTAATTGACCTGTTTAAGTTGAAGAACTGGAAATGTCATTTGCAACCACAATGAACTTTCAAGTTTATTATGTCGAGTTTTGGAGGAGTCTTAAGTTCCGGACAGAAGACTCGTTCATATAACATCGGCAATTTTGATTTAAATATTATTGTAGTAAATTGGAATTGGAATCATCTTTGTTGTAAAAATCCTTGGATTAGGAACCTCTTACAAAAGATACTAAAAAATGTGGAAACAATTGGAGTGTAATCTAAAATGCTGTCTTTCCTGATGGAGATGCTTTCCTTTGAAGTTGAAAATGTTACACATGATTTTGTTGTTTTTTAAACCCTAAGGATACCAAAAGGATTGAAATAAATTTAAAATGGATAGTTCTTTTAGATCAGAAAAAAAAAAGTTTCGTAAAGTGACGTAGCTGAGAATGTTTTGCTCCGCGCCCTTGGTGACAAACAAAGAACTTAACCCACTGTAGCTTTTTGCATTGCTGAGAGTCAAATTTATACATATTGGACATTGTTAAATTTTACATTTCTAATAGACTGATAGAATTGGGCAAATTAACCCATTGGGCTCAGGGGCAGAGCCACAATGGATTCTTTTTAAGCAGGTGACGGCAGGTTCCAAGGCCACATGAGAACTGATGCCACAACAAGAGATCCAGCAGCTTTGAGAATTTAAAACTTAATTGCAGACATCAAATATCATAGCATCTTTATCAATAAGACAAAATGCTTCAGAAGGAAAGATAGTTGCAAACATTTCTGTCCTTAACGTACAAAAGTACAACCAAGTCTGGGCATCAGAAATTGGTATCAATAAACAAAATTTCATTGATATGAGTTGTTATTTAAGCACTAAATGGGAAATTTATCTGATATTTAAGAGGACAATCAAAGTTTTAGAAAATAGCAAATCAGTGGTTTACTGTGTTGGACATTAGCAATGGGTTCTGGTCCATACAGTTGGCACAAGAGAGTCAATATAAATTTGGATTTACGTTCAAGGGACAACAGTACATCTGGACGTGTCTCTCCCAGGGATTTTATAATAATCCATCGATATTCCACCTTCCTTCAAGAAGGTTAGAGTGAAAGTTAGGCTGAAAATGGCACCGATAATGAAGGAAAAGGTTTCTTATTTGGGAATAATAATAAGACAGGGAAAGCATGAGACAGAGCAAAAGTGAGTGCAGACAATCCTCGAACTCCCCCTAGCGCAAGATATGAAGGCTCGAAGATAAAAAAAAAGGACAGTTCCTATTTCAGGTTGTGAGATTAAACAGACAAGAAGCAACAACCCCCACGGTTAACTCCACATTCGAATTACCGACGAGTAAGGTTACAACCCAAAAGACACAAGTGACTGGTCTCCCTTGCCTTGCATTGACTACAGGACCAGAAAATGGACTTGCGATAATAAAAACTAATAAAATTGTATATGATGATGTAAAGCTTGAGTTGGTACCGGTAATATTGATTTTCTCAGATATCAAGCTACTGGACTGGTGCCTTGAGAAGACCCGAGAGTTGGACAATGTATTACTGTAACAATTGTTGAGACAGGAATTTGGTAATGAGAAAATGATAAAAAGATTACATTTCGGGTCGCTGACCCGAAACGTTAACTCTGCTTCTCTTTCCACAGATGCTGCCAGACCTGCTGAGTGATTCCAGCATTTCTTGTTTTGGTTTCAGATTTCCAGCATCCGCAGTATTTTTCTTTTACATAAAATACAATGATGTGTTACCCTATGTTATGGAAATTGGAAAAGAGGTAATTGGAACAACATTGTCCATTGTCTGAGTGTAGTCTGGAAAACCAGGTGATCATATGTCCTCATCCTAAATATAAAACGGCAGAATCAAAATGTGGATTTAATGCCACTGTAAATTGCACCATGGAAACTTGGAAAGCATTGTCAGGACTAACCCATATGGCCTATATGGGAAAGGGGAGATGTCGCATAAACACCACAGCGAAGGAGTACCAGTATGGACATAAACGGACCTGTCCGGTGAGCAACAGTACATTTTGGTTCAACCCACAAATCCTAACCCGAGTAGAGAAGATGGAGTTGGTGCAGATACATAAACAAAAGACAGAAACGATAACTGTGACAGAAAGTATTAAGGAGGATTTGACAAATTACCTCCGGGACTATGAATATACTATTTAGCCATTGCCCACACGCTTGGGTAAAGATAGACAGCAGCTAGAAGCCATTATAAGCTGGAACAACAGTCGAAGATGCTACAAGATGAGATTGACAAGATAAATGATTCTACCTGGCAGGAGGACCTCTGGATCTGGGGTCAGACGTGCAGATACACCCCTGGTTTAGAATTATCTCCCATGTCCTGATAGTGGTTTTGGGTATCATGGTGTTAGATGTGACTTACTTAATATGGAAACTTAAGAAATTAATTAGGCAATGCAAGAGGATGTATGAACACAGGTTGGACAGCAACCCCAAAAAGCAATTAGTGTTTGAACTTGCTCTGTCAAAGGAGGGACAATTAGTTATGCCATAAAAGGGGTAATTGTATAACCTTTTCATACATACTTAAAGTGAGCAAATGAATGATCAATGTACTTTATGAAATTGTATTACGTTTGTACAATCGATTATGTAACAACGATGTTTAAATGAGATGGTAAATGGACAAGTGTACCACCTTTGATGTTGTAAACAAGTGATTGAAGCCCCTGCAAAACGTATGCCTTTACAGAGTTCCCGCTCCCCCTTGTGATATATGCAGGCGACGTATTGAGTGCGACCCCTCTGGGTGTTGAAGGCTGTTTCTGACAATAGAGACCATTAAAGGTACCTAGGTGGGATCAAGGGAAGGATTCTTAAAAGGGTTGTAGAAGAGTCAAGAGGGGACTGTGAGAACGGAAATTTTACAATTTTAAGAACAGAATATTATGGGGACATTTAAGCTGAGATTAATCAATCATGTATTGCTAGCTTGGCCTTGCGGCTGGTACAGCGCAATGGTAGGAAAGATATTATGCTTCAATGACTACTTTAAGTACCTCTCCCCTCCACATACGATGATATTGCGTTATCATGGTATGATAAAAGGAGGGATTGTTGGAGAATTCTCTGAGCTTTGCTAATTATTACTTAACTTTGCAGAAGCAGAAACTCAGGACACAGCTTGTAGCTAATCTAACCACAACCAACGGTCATAAATTGTAGACAGAGCAGCTAACCACAATCAGACATTACGGCCAGAAATGGTGTCTGGAGTGGGAATTGAATTAAGGAACTAGCTTGTTATTGTTGAAACTGATGTTTTGCTGACCTCGGACCCTGCATGGTGCACCGTGACGTAGGCAGTCTTGTGGGTGCTTATCTAATTGAGAAACTGTTAGCTCTGCCTTTTTTTATACTATATACGTCCACGGCGATCTGTAGCTCTTTGGGAGCTGCACTGGACCGCATTTAGATAAGGTGTGCTCCCCCATGATATCATGCAATAAAGGGTTTGATTCTCAACGTCTGAGTCTGGAGAATTTGTTCAACAATTGGGCACACTCTGGATTTTCTCCAACAATGACCCTACTGTCTGGTTATCTGAAACCTTCTTTGGGAAGTTAGAGGACCCAAAGGATGTGTTAAACAGATCGTCCTTAGTTGAGGCTCAACAATCTGACCCAATGTTAAAAAAGGCACAGACTGTCCAAACCAAAATTGAAGCAGAGGGAGTTGCAGAGTGCAACTATTTAAATAATAAGTTGCTAATGAGGAAGTGGAGACTGCCTCACAGACCTGCGGATGAAGAGTGCACAGTGCTTCACCAGATATGGATGCCGCTGAGGTACTTTAGAACATAGAACATGACAGCGCAGTACAGGCCCTTCGGCACTCGATGTTGCACCGACCTGTGAAAGCATCTGACCTACACTACTCCATTTTCATCCATATGTCTATCCAATGACCACTTAAATGCCGGAAAATTGGCGAGTCCACTACTGTTGCAGGCAGGGCGTTCCACGCCCCTACTGCTCTGAGTAAAGAAAGTACCTCTGACATCTGTCCAATATCTATCACCCCTCAACTAAAAGCTATGTCCCCTCGTGTTTGCCAGCACCATCCGAGGAAAAAAACACTCTCACTATCCACCCTATCTAACCCTCTGATTATCTTATATGTCTCTATTAAGTCACCTCTCCTCCTCCTTCTCTCCAACGAAAACAACCTCAAGTCATACATATAGAACATAGAACATAGAACATACAGCACAGAACAGGCCCTTCGGCCCACAATGTTGTGCCGATCCTTTGTCCTCTGTCAAGGACAATTTAATCTATACCCCATCATTCTCCTTTATCCATATACCTATCCAAAAGCCTTTTGAAAGTCCCTAAAGTTTCTGACTCAACAACTTCCCCGGGCAAGGCATTCCATGCCTCGACCACTCTCTGGGTAAAGAACCTTCCCCTGACATCCCCCTTATATCTCCCACCCTTCACCTTAAATTTATGACCCCTTGTAACGCTTTGCTCCACCCGGGGAAAAAGTTTCTGACTGTCTACCCTATCTATTCCCCTGATCATCTTATAAACCTCTATCATGTCACCCCTCATCCTTCTCCTTTCTAATGAGAAGAGGCCTAGAATGTTCAGCCTTTCCTCGTAAGACTTATTCTCCATTCCAGGCAACATCCTGGTAAATCTCCTCTGCACCCTCTCCAAGGCTTCCACATCCTTCCTAAAATGAGGCGACCAGAACTGCACACAGTACTCCAAATGAGGCCTTACCAAGGTCCTGTACAGCTGCATCATCACCTCACGGCTCTTAAATTCAATCCCTCTGCTAATGAACGCTAACACCCCATATGCCTTCTTCACAGCCCTATCCACTTGAGTTGCAACTTTCAATGATCTATGCACATAGACCCCAAGGTCTCTCTGCTCCTCCACATGCCCAAGAACCCTACCGTTAACCCAGTATTTTGCATTCATGTTTGTCCTTCCAAAATGGACGACCTCACACTTTTCAGGGTTAAACTCCATCTGCCACTTTTCAGCCCAGCACTGCAACCTATCCAAGTCCCCCTGCAGACGACAATAGCCCTCCTCGGTATCCACAACTCCACCAACCTTTGTATCATCTGCAAATTTACTGACCCACCCTTCGACTTCCTCATCCAAGTCGTTAATAAAAATCACAAACAGGAGAGGACCCAGAACTGATCCCTGCGGCGCGCCACTGGTAACTGGGCTCCAGGCTGAGTATTTACCATCTAAGACCACTCTCTGCCTTCTATCAGTTAGCCAATTCTTAATCCAACTGGCCACATTCCCCACTATCCCATGCCTCCTGACTTTCTCCATAAGTCTACCATGGGGGACCTTATCAAATGCCTTACTAAAATCCATGTACACCACATCCACTGGTTTACCCTCATCCACTTGCTTGGTCACCTGCTCAAAGAATTCAATCAGGCTTGTGAGGCAAGACCTACCCCTCACAAAACCGTGCTGACTGTCCCGAATCAAGCAGTGTCTTTCCAGATGCTCAGAAATCCTATCCCTCAGCACCTTTTCCATCAACTTGCCTACCACCGAAGTAAGACTAACTGGCCTGTAATTCCCAGGGTTGTTCCTATTCCCTTTCTTGAACAGGGGCACAACATTTGCCACCCTCCAATCACCTGGTACCACCCCCGTCAGCAGAGAAGATGAAAAGATCATTGCCAGCGGCTCTGCAATTTCATCCCTTGCTTCCCATAACATCCTTGGATATACCCCGTCAGGCCCGGGAGACTTGTCTATCTTCAAGTTATTCAAAAACCCCAACACATCTTCCCTCCTAACGAGCACTTCCTCGAGCTTACCAATCTGTTTCACACCGTCCTCTTCAGTAATACACCCCTTCTCATTCGTAAATACCGAAGAGAAGTACTCATTCAA
Source organism: Heterodontus francisci (assembly GCF_036365525.1). Taxonomy (NCBI): domain Eukaryota; kingdom Metazoa; phylum Chordata; class Chondrichthyes; order Heterodontiformes; family Heterodontidae; genus Heterodontus; species Heterodontus francisci. Next base: position 721,703 of record NW_027141867.1, on the reverse strand, counting down.
AACCTCACTTATCTCTTCCGGCTCAACACACAGTCTCCCGCTATTGTCCTTGACCGGACCTATGGTCCCCCTAGTCATCCTCATATTTCTGACATACGCGTAAAAGGCCTTGGGGTTTTCTTTTATCCTACCCGCCAAGCATTTTTCATGCCCTCTCTTAGCTCTCCTAATCCCTTTCTTCAGATCCTTCCTGGCCATCTTGTATCCCTCCAGAGCTATGCCTGTGCCCTTTTTCCTCAACTTTATATACGCATCCTTCTTCTTCCTAACAAGACTCTCAACCTCTCTTGTCAACCACGGTTCCCTCACATGACCATCCCTTCCCTGTCTGACAGGGACATGCTTATCAATGGCCCCTACTATCTGCTCCTTGAAAAAGTTCCACATTTCGACCGTGCCCTTCCCTGCCAGCATATGCTCCCAACTTATGCTCCTCAGTTCCTGCCTGACAGCATCATATCTACCCTTCCCCCAATTGTAAACCTTGCCCTGTTGCACATACCTATCCCTCTCCATTACCACAGTGAATGCTACAGAATTGTGATCACTATCTCCAAAGTGCTCGCCCACCAACAGCTCTATCACTTGCCCTGGTTCATTACCTAGTACCAAATCCAATATTGCCTCCCCTCTGGTCGGGCAGTCTACATACTGAGTCAGAAAAGCTTCCTGGACATACTGCACAAACACTACCCCATCCAAACTATTCGATCTAAAGAGTTGCCAATCAATATTTGGGAAGTTGAAATCCCCCATAATTACTACCCTGTGACTTCTGCTCCTTTCCAAAATCTGTTTCCCAATCTGCTCTTCCACCTCCCTGCTGCTATTGGGGGGCCTATAGAAAACTCCCATCAAGGTGACTGCTCCTTTCCTGTTCCTGACCTCAACCCACAGTGCCTCAGTCGGCAGATCCTCCTCGAAAATTCTTTCAGCAGTTGTTACACTATTTCTAACTAACAATGCCACCCCCCCACCTCTTTTACCACCATTCCTAATCTTATGAAAACATCTATAACCAGGTACCTCCAAAAACCATGCCTCCCCCTCACCTATCCACGTTTCAGTGATGGCCACAACATCGTAGTCCCAAGTGCCCATCCACGCCTTCAATTCACTCACCTTATTCCTGATGCTTCTAGCGTTGAAGTATACGCACTTTAACCCTTCTCCGTGCCCATCTGTCCTCTGCGACAGTGCTACCTTCCCCAATACCTCACTACACTCTTTGTCTTTCTGAGTGGACCCACTGGTCCCTGGATTACAAGTCCGGTTCCCATCCCCCTCCCAAACTAGTTTAAACCCTCCCGAACAGTACTAGCAAACCTCCCTCCCAGGATATTGGTGCCCCTCTGGTTCAGATGCAGCCCGTCCTGTTTGAACAGGTCCCATCTTCCCCAGAATGCAGTCCAATTATCCAAGAACTGGAAGCCCTCCCTCCTACACCATTCCTGCAGCCACGTGTTCAGCTGTGCTCTCTCCCTATTCCTAACCTCACTATCACGTGGCGCCGGCAACAAACCAGAGATAACAACTCTGTCCGTCCGAGCTTTCAGCTTCCAGCCTAACTCCCTAAACTCACTTCTAACATCTGTGCCACCCTTCCTTCCTACGTCGTTGGTGCCAATGTGCACCACGACCTCTGGCTGCTCCCCCTCCCCTTTAAGGATCCTGAAGACGCGATCACAAACATCACGGACCCTGGCACCAGGGAGGCAACAAACCATCCGTGCGTCTCGCCTGCGCCCACAGAACCGCCTGTCCGTACTCCTCACCATCGAGTCCCCGATGACTAGTGCTCTCCCATTCTCCCTCCTTCCCTTCTGAGCCACAGTGCAAGACCCCGTGCCAGAGGCCCGGTCACTGCAGCCTGCCCCCGATAGGCCGTCCCCCCCAACAGTATCTAAAACTGTATACTTGTTGTTGAGGGGAACGACCACAGGAGATCCCTGCACTGACCTCTTCCCACCTCTAACTGTTACCCAGCTGCCTTTGATTTGTGGAGTAACGACCTCCGTGTAGCTTCTATCTATCAACCCCTCAGCTTCCCGAATGATCCTCAGTTCATCCAGCTCCAGCTCCAATTCCCTAACACGGTCTGATAGGAGCTGGAGACGGATGCACTTCCAGCAGGTGAAGTCGGCAGGGCCACCGGAGGTTCCCCTCACCTCGAACATTCTGCAGGAGGAGCAATACACTACACTGGCTGCCATTTCTTTTATTCAATTACCCCTTAGTTAAGTACAACTATAGATATTAACAAAAACAGTAAATAGCTTACCTGCTCAGTCCTTTTTGGTTAGAGGAGGAGGGTAAAAAGGGTCTTATTATTAGGTTAGAGGAGGAGGATGGGTGGGAGACACTACATGTGTAGTGGCTCGGGTTTACTCAGCTCCGCACCTTTAAGGAAAATACCTACCCAGGAGTCCTCGCTGCCGACCAGCTTCCGGTTCCTCCGGCGCCAAAAGAAACTCAAAGACAAGGAAAACAGTAAGTAAAACAGTAAGTACTTACTTTCAAAACACAGCTCCTGATGCCTTCACTCACCCACCGAAGAGTCGCTACCTTCTCCTGCTGCTCCGCCGGGAAATGAGGCCGATTCCACGGAGCTCCGCACCTTTAAGGAAAATACCTACCCAGGAGTCCTCGCTGCCGACCAGCTTCCGGTTCCTCCGGCGCCAAAAGAAACTCAAAGACAAGGAAAACAGTAAGTAAAACAGTAAGTACTTACTTTCAAAACACAGCTCCTGATGCCTTCACTCACCCACCGAAGAGTCGCTACCTTCTCCTGCTGCTCCGCCGGGAAATGAGGCCGATTCCACGGAGCTCCGCACCTTTAAGGAAAATACCTACCCAGGAGTCCTCGCTGCCGACCAGCTTCCGGTTCCTCCGGCGCCAAAAGAAACTCAAAGACAAGGAAAACAGTAAGTAAAACAGTAAGTACTTACTTTCAAAACACAGCTCCTGATGCCTTCACTCACCCACCGAAGAGTCGCTACCTTCTCCTGCTGCTCCGCCGGGAAATGAGGCCGATTCCACGGAGCTCCGCACCTTTAAGGAAAATACCTACCCAGGAGTCCTCGCTGCCGACCAGCTTCCGGTTCCTCCGGCGCCAAAAGAAACTCAAAGACAAGGAAAACAGTAAGTAAAACAGTAAGTACTTACTTTCAAAACACAGCTCCTGATGCCTTCACTCACCCACCGAAGAGTCGCTACCTTCTCCTGCTGCTCCGCCGGGAAATGAGGCCGATTCCACGGAGCTCCGCACCTTTAAGGAAAATACCTACCCAGGAGTCCTCGCTGCCGACCAGCTTCCGGTTCCTCCGGCGCCAAAAGAAACTCAAAGACAAGGAAAACAGTAAGTAAAACAGTAAGTACTTACTTTCAAAACACAGCTCCTGATGCCTTCACTCACCCACCGAAGAGTCGCTACCTTCTCCTGCTGCTCCGCCGGGAAATGAGGCCGATTCCACGGAGCTCCGCACCTTTAAGGAAAATACCTACCCAGGAGTCCTCGCTGCCGACCAGCTTCCGGTTCCTCCGGCGCCAAAAGAAACTCAAAGACAAGGAAAACAGTAAGTAAAACAGTAAGTACTTACTTTCAAAACACAGCTCCTGATGCCTTCACTCACCCACCGAAGAGTCGCTACCTTCTCCTGCTGCTCCGCCGGGAAATGAGGCCGATTCCACGGAGCTCCGCACCTTTAAGGAAAATACCTACCCAGGAGTCCTCGCTGCCGACCAGCTTCCGGTTCCTCCGGCGCCAAAAGAAACTCAAAGACAAGGAAAACAGTAAGTAAAACAGTAAGTACTTACTTTCAAAACACAGCTCCTGATGCCTTCACTCACCCACCGAAGAGTCGCTACCTTCTCCTGCTGCTCCGCCGGGAAATGAGGCCGATTCCACGGAGCTCCGCACCTTTAAGGAAAATACCTACCCAGGAGTCCTCGCTGCCGACCAGCTTCCGGTTCCTCCGGCGCCAAAAGAAACTCAAAGACAAGGAAAACAGTAAGTAAAACAGTAAGTACTTACTTTCAAAACACAGCTCCTGATGCCTTCACTCACCCACCGAAGAGTCGCTACCTTCTCCTGCTGCTCCGCCGGGAAATGAGGCCGATTCCACGGAGCTCCGCACCTTTAAGGAAAATACCTACCCAGGAGTCCTCGCTGCCGACCAGCTTCCGGTTCCTCCGGCGCCAAAAGAAACTCAAAGACAAAGAAAACAGTAAGTAAAACAGTAAGTACTTACTTTCAAAACACAGCTCCTGATGCCTTCACTCACCCACCGAAGAGTCGCTACCTTCTCCTGCTGCTCCGCCGGGAAATGAGGCCGATTCCACGGAGCTCCGCACCTTTAAGGAAAATACCTACCCAGGAGTCCTCGCTGCCGACCAGCTTCCGGTTCCTCCGGCGCCAAAAGAAACTCAAAGACAAGGAAAACAGTAAGTAAAACAGTAAGTACTTACTTTCAAAACACAGCTCCTGATGCCTTCACTCACCCACCGAAGAGTCGCTACCTTCTCCTGCTGCTCCGCCGGGAAATGAGGCCGATTCCACGGAGCTCCGCACCTTTAAGGAAAATACCTACCCAGGAGTCCTCGCTGCCGACCAGCTTCCGGTTCCTCCGGCGCCAAAAGAAACTCAAAGACAAGGAAAACAGTAAGTAAAACAGTAAGTACTTACTTTCAAAACACAGCTCCTGATGCCTTCACTCACCCACCGAAGAGTCGCTACCTTCTCCTGCTGCTCCGCCGGGAAATGAGGCCGATTCCACGGAGCTCCGCACCTTTAAGGAAAATACCTACCCAGGAGTCCTCGCTGCCGACCAGCTTCCGGTTCCTCCGGCGCCAAAAGAAACTCAAAGACAAGGAAAACAGTAAGTAAAACAGTAAGTACTTACTTTCAAAACACAGCTCCTGATGCCTTCACTCACCCACCGAAGAGTCGCTACCTTCTCCTGCTGCTCCGCCGGGAAATGAGGCCGATTCCACGGAGCTCCGCACCTTTAAGGAAAATACCTACCCAGGAGTCCTCGCTGCCGACCAGCTTCCGGTTCCTCCGGCGCCAAAAGAAACTCAAAGACAAGGAAAACAGTAAGTAAAACAGTAAGTACTTACTTTCAAAACACAGCTCCTGATGCCTTCACTCACCCACCGAAGAGTCGCTACCTTCTCCTGCTGCTCCGCCGGGAAATGAGGCCGATTCCACGGAGCTCCGCACCTTTAAGGAAAATACCTACCCAGGAGTCCTCGCTGCCGACCAGCTTCCGGTTCCTCCGGCGCCAAAAGAAACTCAAAGACAAGGAAAACAGTAAGTAAAACAGTAAGTACTTACTTTCAAAACACAGCTCCTGATGCCTTCACTCACCCACCGAAGAGTCGCTACCTTCTCCTGCTGCTCCGCCGGGAAATGAGGCCGATTCCACGGAGCTCCGCACCTTTAAGGAAAATACCTACCCAGGAGTCCTCGCTGCCGACCAGCTTCCGGTTCCTCCGGCGCCAAAAGAAACTCAAAGACAAGGAAAACAGTAAGTAAAACAGTAAGTACTTACTTTCAAAACACAGCTCCTGATGCCTTCACTCACCCACCGAAGAGTCGCTACCTTCTCCTGCTGCTCCGCCGGGAAATGAGGCCGATTCCACGGAGCTCCGCACCTTTAAGGAAAATACCTACCCAGGAGTCCTCGCTGCCGACCAGCTTCCGGTTCCTCCGGCGCCAAAAGAAACTCAAAGACAAGGAAAACAGTAAGTAAAACAGTAAGTACTTACTTTCAAAACACAGCTCCTGATGCCTTCACTCACCCACCGAAGAGTCGCTACCTTCTCCTGCTGCTCCGCCGGGAAATGAGGCCGATTCCACGGAGCTCCGCACCTTTAAGGAAAATACCTACCCAGGAGTCCTCGCTGCCGACCAGCTTCCGGTTCCTCCGGCGCCAAAAGAAACTCAAAGACAAGGAAAACAGTAAGTAAAACAGTAAGTACTTACTTTCAAAACACAGCTCCTGATGCCTTCACTCACCCACCGAAGAGTCGCTACCTTCTCCTGCTGCTCCGCCGGGAAATGAGGCCGATTCCACGGAGCTCCGCACCTTTAAGGAAAATACCTACCCAGGAGTCCTCGCTGCCGACCAGCTTCCGGTTCCTCCGGCGCCAAAAGAAACTCAAAGACAAGGAAAACAGTAAGTAAAACAGTAAGTACTTACTTTCAAAACACAGCTCCTGATGCCTTCACTCACCCACCGAAGAGTCGCTACCTTCTCCTGCTGCTCCGCCGGGAAATGAGGCCGATTCCACGGAGCTCCGCACCTTTAAGGAAAATACCTACCCAGGAGTCCTCGCTGCCGACCAGCTTCCGGTTCCTCCGGCGCCAAAAGAAACTCAAAGACAAGGAAAACAGTAAGTAAAACAGTAAGTACTTACTTTCAAAACACAGCTCCTGATGCCTTCACTCACCCACCGAAGAGTCGCTACCTTCTCCTGCTGCTCCGCCGGGAAATGAGGCCGATTCCACGGAGCTCCGCACCTTTAAGGAAAATACCTACCCAGGAGTCCTCGCTGCCGACCAGCTTCCGGTTCCTCCGGCGCCAAAAGAAACTCAAAGACAAGGAAAACAGTAAGTAAAAC